>NC_081557.1:193311357-193376182 GCF_022355385.1 Mustela nigripes
TCTTTCTTTCTTTCTTTCTTTCTTTCTTTCTTTCTTTCTTTCTTTCTTTCTTTCTTTCTCTTCCTTCCTTCCTTCCTTCCTTCCTTCCTTCCTTCCTTCCTTCCTTTCTTCTCTTTCTCTCTCTCTCTCTGTTTCTGTCTTCTTTTTCTTCATTTTCTTCTTCCTCCTCCTCGTCCTCCTCCTCCTCCTCCTCCTTCTTCTTCTTCCTCTTCCTCTTCTTTGATGGAAAATGTATTTTATTCAGTATTTATCATGTCACAGACTGGTTATACATTGTTATGGTCAAATCATTTAACCTAGGTTGAAATAAGTACTGGTTTAAATAAACCTTGTCTGCATGTAGGATTCCACAGGGCATTGGAGCCTAGAAGTTCA
The DNA here is from genome assembly GCF_022355385.1 of Mustela nigripes. Lineage (NCBI taxonomy): Eukaryota > Metazoa > Chordata > Mammalia > Carnivora > Mustelidae > Mustela > Mustela nigripes. The sequence continues at coordinate 193,311,733 of NC_081557.1, forward strand.
GTTTATGTGGATTTATCTACTCTTGAAGCAAAAGCCTTTTGTGAATGCTGGACTTTTTCCAGCTCTTTCTCAAGTTGGGGAATGAGTTCATCCCTCTCTTTCAGCTGCAGCTTCAGCATTGAGAATTCATCTTTCATTCTACTGACAAATCCTCTGCCAGCCAAATGAAGAGCTTCAGAGCCAAGAGTGCCTGTTAGAGAAATCCCTCTTGCTTGCTTCTTAAGATTGCCTTCTGAATAAACTAGCTGCCTGTGTCCTAAGTCATGATTTCATAAAAACCCAAGCCAAGACCTCATGTCTCTGAAGGGAACCCAGTTTTTCACAGTGTAAGCATCCCACTGAACATTTTAGTTTGACACGTTCTCCTTATTTTTTACTCTTCAATTCTATTTCTTGAGAATATACATTAGCATCATGGAATCAAAATATCACTGTTTTTAAGGTTCTCATCATAATTGACACATTGTTTTTCAAAATATATGCCAATTTACACAGCCACCAGCCTTGTGTGGAGTTGGTACTTAATTGAAAATACTTCCCATGCTGATCTTGATAGAGTTAGTGTGGTTTTGGCCAGACTGAGAAAAAAATTTACATTCCAGATAAAATACTTTGTTCTATTTTGTTTTTAAAATATATTGCTTGGGGCACCTATGAGACTCAGTTAAGTATCCATTTTCAGCTCAGTGAAGCATCCACTTCAGCTCATGTCATAATCCCAGGGTCCTGGGATCCAGCCCTTTAGGGCTCCCTGCTATCCTGCTTATTCTTCTCCCTTTGCCTCTCTCCCTGCTTGTGCTCTCTTTCTTTCTCTCTCTCTCAAATAAATAAACAAAATCTTGAAAAAAATTAAATAAATTCATGTTTACTCTGTATCCTTATTGCATGTGTTTATGGTTCTATTTGCATTTATTTCAATCATGTACATGTTTTCTTCTTTTTAAACCTTAAGTTCCTTGAGGAAGTTACACACCTGGAATCTTTCAACCTAGTGTATAATAATAGATGTGTATTAAATATAAAATAACCTATTTGGTCAACTTTTCTTAATCATGTTAGTTTACGTTTTGAATGTATTACCTACTTTAAGTAAAAAACAAATGCTTTTAAAGATAGCATATTGTTGGGGCACCTGGGTGCCTCAGTGGGTTAAAGCCTCTGCCTTCAGCTCAGGTCATGATCCCAGGGTCCTGGGATCAAGCCCTGCATCAGGCTCTCTGCTCAGCAGGGAGCCTGCTTCTCTTCATTTCTCTCTGCCTGCTTCTCTGCATACTTGTGATCTCTGTCTTTCAAATAAATAAATAAAATATTTAGAATAATAATAATAATAATTTTATTATTTTTAAAAATAGCATATTGTTATTTTATTAAAAAAAAAAGCCTTAGAAGTAAAAATTATTTTCCAATATATTTTTTAAATGAGGAAAATAATCTATTAAATGTACTGCTAACTCCTGTTTTGTTCTGGAAATACAACATATTTTTAATTCTTTTTCAAGAAGATTTCTCTGCAACTAATTAAAATAATATATAGTGTTACGTACATCTGTAACAAATTGAGTTGAAGACAACTGGCTTCTATCATAAGTCAATAAAATAATGACCTGCTCTCGTAGAAAAAGTTTGTATCCTTAAATTCATTTTGTTGATAACAAATAATTAGTTATTAATAATAATGTGTTAATAGAGTTGATATATATTTAAGTTAATAATTTATATTTAAGTTAATAATTTAATATATTTTTAAGTTAATAATTTTCTTAATTATTGTTTTTATTAATCAATATTTAGATAAGGATGTTAATTATTGTTTAAAACCTTTTCAATATTTATTTTCTTGAATTCATAACAATATTTTTACAAACAATTATTTCATTGGTTACTAGCATAATACCAATATTATTCTAAATTACTATAGTTAGGTCATCAATTTAAAATAAGATTAAATAGGGACGCCTGGGTGGCTCAGTTGGTTAAGCAGCTGCCTTCGGCTCAGGTCATGATCCCAGCGTCCTGGGATCGAGTCCCACATCTGGCTCCTTGCTCCGCAGGGAGCCTGCTTCTCCGTCTGACTCTGCCTTCCACTCTGTCTGCCTGCGCTCGCTCTCACTTGCTCTGACAAATAAATAAAATCTTAAAAAAAAAAATAATAAAATAAATAAAATAAAATAAAATAAGATTAAATAAATTGAATACAAAATTAAATAAAATTAAAATTAGAAGTCATATCTTTATACTGGCAGGTAAATATATTTAAGTAAAAACTATTATATTTATTTGATTTTTATATTACTTCCATGCTACAATTGAACACTCTCAAGATATGACAAAAATAAGCCAAAATTTGATGATCTGGTGATATTTGAAGAAAACGACAATGCATAGGTACTGAAAAAAAATGAAACAACATAAAGCAACTTCAAATTAATCTTACTTCAAAAGAACTTCAAATTCGTAGATCAGTATTTGAAGAGTATTGTTAAGAATCCTATTAATTAGAAACATTCTGATTAATTTCAATGAACCAAATAGTCAGAGACTTGAGTAAATACACATAGAAAAGGGTAAAATGTCAGTGTAGAAATATTTTCTCCCTAAATCTTTAGCATTTTATTGAATTAAAACAAGTGAAGAGGTATTTGAGAATTTGAAGACAGGGATTTGATAAATAGTTTATCAATAATTTGCAACAGATAAAACCACATAAGCATCTGTTCCGGAAACAGATAACTAAATTGAACATGTGCTTTGGAAATGGTTGAGTTGGTTTAAGCCTTAAAGCAAGGGAAGAAAATCGAAGCCACTTCTGCTACCAAATTACATTATCTGGCCTAGATATACTGAAATATCTTTTAATATTTTGAAATGAATATTTTGAAGAAAATGCAGCTATGTCATTTTCAGTCAACATGCAATTGGATTGAAAATACTGCCTTCCTTCCAGGCAATACTGCTTTATTCTGTTACACTCATACTAATTCCATTTAAAAAGAGAATTACTAATTTGTGAGTAGATTGCTGAAGCTTGAATATATATTTAGTGCCTTTAAAGGTTTAGAAAGTCTTTTAACCAACAACCATAGTTCTGTCTAAAAAAAGAAATTCTAGAGTTACAATTTAAGCAAACACAAAACCTGGCAACATGTATAGATTTGCTGTTTTGGTCAAGGAGCTATACCCAAAATTGTGACTAGTTTCTACATTGGCAAGTGCTACTGTATTTATTTTGATATTATTCCAGCAATCTTGTCTAATATGATAAAAACCTTTGTCATCATCAGAGTTACAGCCTTGACTCATTCTTTTTTTTAAAGTTTTTAAAATAATGTGATGACAATAAAACATAAAATTTCCTAACATTCAGGAATTTGCTGGATTTGCAAAGAATTATCTTTGAATTATTTGATAGAATTTTTATTGATAAATGTCACTTTTTTTTTTTTTCATTCAAATGAAATCCCCAAAGAACAACTTGGCAGAAATGAGTTTATCTATGACTTTGTCTCCTGGGTCGATCTTAGAAGACAAAAAAAAAGGGCAGGTTTTGTTTGTTTCTTGTTTTGTTTGTTTGTTTGTTTGTTTGTTTTTAATTTAAGGCTCTGTGATTACAAATTCACATGCTGCTAAGCACATAGAGTTAACCTTTGAACCATGCAGGGGTTATGACACCAACATACATATGGTCAAAATCCACATGTAACTGTTGACTTCCCCAAAACTTAACTACAAATAGCCTACTATCAACCAGAAACCTTACCAATAATATAAATGGTTAACACATATTTTGTATCTTGCATGCATTAAATACCATGTTCTTACAATTATATCTTTTTGTCTACTTTTTTTGGTATTTCTAGGATACACAGATTGCAACTCTTCAAATTGTTGCAAATTTCTCAAAATTTTAGACTGTGTTTACTTTTTTAAAAAGATTTTATTTATTTATTTACTTTAGAGAGAGAACATGAGCAGGGGGAAGGGCAAAGGGAAAAAGAGGGACTCTCAAGCAGACTCAACAGTACACATGGAGCCCAATGTGGGGGCTTGATCTTATAACCCTGAGATCACCACCTGAGCCAGAATCAAGAGTCAGTTGCTTCACTGACTGAGCCACAAGGTGTCCTTCCACAATATTTATTGGAAAAAAAAAAAAAAAAACTATTGAAGTATAAGTGGACCTGCTCAGTTCAAACCCATGTTGTTCAATGGCCAACTGTAAGTTGTCAACATGCCTATCTAGAAATGGTTATTGAAGGCAGAAGAAAGATATACTTCTGAAGACTTGTCAAATTTACTGCAGGTGGACATCTATGGACACTTAGAATCAATACATAAGTTTTGATAGGAATGTTTGTTAATGCAGTAGTAGTCTGCCCTTATATGCTTTTGCTTCTTGTGGTTCCAGTTACCTACAGTCAGCCATAGTCTGGAAGCATTGATCCTCCTTCGGACAAATTATCAGAGGGTCAGTAGTAGCCTAGTGTTATGTCACAAGGCCTACATCATTCAACTCACTTTATCTCATCGTGTGGACATTTCTTATCTCACATCATCACAAGAAGGATGAGTAGTACAATAGATATTTTAAGAGAGAGAAAGACCACACCTTCAGAACTTTTATTCCAGTATATTGTTATAATTGCTCTACTTTACTGTTGTTGTTAATCTCCTTGCTTAAGTTATAAACTTTATCATAGAATATATAGGGTCTGATACTACTTGCAGTTTTCAGGGTCCCTCCTGAACAGAAAGCCTAACAATACTCTTCACATATTGTGAAAATGTCTATGCTACCTAAAGCAATCTACACATTTAATGCAATTCCTAACTCTATGTGCTTAGCAGCATGTGAGGACCCTGAGATCATGACCTGAGCCAAAGGCAGAAGCTTAACCACTAAGCCACCCAGGAGACCCATTACCTGTAGTCTTTGACATCCACTAAGGGCCCTGCAATATAGTCCATGCAGATAAGGGAGGGGGCGAGACTACTACTTAAAATGGAATATAGATTTGTAACTCTTTTACTGAGGAGAAAGCAGTAGCAAATTTACCAAAATTGACTTCATTAATTTGTGAAAGAAGAAAATTGTAAAATATGACTTGAATGTGAAAAGTTTGGGATATTTTGTGTCTCTTAAATCAAGAGGTTTTGTTTTGTTTTGTTTTTCTGTAGCAGAGATTGTTAGCTTTCTACTCAATATCAGTAAATTTTATTCTCATTTCTTAAATTGCTTATGGTACTGAATGCAGAAATATACACTCTTCCCTCCCAATTAAAAAAAAAGAAAATTCTGGCCTCATAAAATGAGTTTGGAAGTTTTCCTTCCATTTCTATTTTTTGGAACAGTTTCAGGAGAATAGGAATTAGTTCTTCTTTAAATGTTTGGTAGAATTCCCCCGGGAAGCCCTCTGGCCCTGGGCTTTTGTTTGTTTGGAGATTTTTAATGACTGTTTCAATCTCCTTACTGGCTATGGGTCTGTTCAGGCTTTCTATTTCTTCCTGGTTCAGTTGTGGTAGTTTATATGTTTCTAGGAATGCATCCATTTCTTCCAGATTGTCAAATTTATTGGCGTAGAGTTCCTCATAGTATGTTCTTATAATATGATACTCTCAATAGATGCTGAAAAAGCATCCATCCTGATCAAAGCTCTTCAAAGTGTAGGGATAGAGGGCACATACCTCAATATCATCAAAGCCATCTATGAAAAACCCACCGCAAATATCATTCTCAATGGAGAAAAACTGAAAGCTTTTCCGCTAAGGTCAGGAACACGGCAGGGATGTGCTATTCAACTGCTATTCAACATAGTACTAGAGGTCCTAGCCTCAGCAATCAGACAACAAAAGGAAATTAAAGGCATCCAAATCAGCAAAGAAGAAGTCAAATTATCACTCTTCGCAGATGATATGATACTGTATGTGGAAAACCCAAAAGACTCCACTCCAAAACTGCTAGAACTTATACAGGAATTCAGTAAAGTGTCAGGATATAAAACCAATGCACAGAAATCAGTTGCATTTCTCTACACCAACAGCAAGACAGAAGAAAGAGATATTAAAGAGTCAATCCCATTTACAATTGCATCCAAAACCATAAGATACCTAGGAATAAACCTAACCAAAGAGACACAGAATCTATACTCAGAAAACTATAAAGTACTCATGAAAGAAATTGAGGAAGACACAAAGAAATGGAAAAATGTTCCATGCTCCTGGATTGGACGAATAAATATTGTGAAAATGTCTATGCTACCTAAAGCAATCTACACATTTAATGCAATTCCTATCAAAGTACCATCCATCTTTTTCAAAGAAATGGAACAAATAATGCTAAAATTTATATGGAACCAGAAAAGACCTCGAATAGCCAAAGGGATATTGAAAAAGAAAGCCAACGTTGGTGGCATCACAATTCCGGACTTCAGGCTCTATTACAAAGCTGTCATCATCAAGACAGCATGGTACTGGCACAAAAACAGACACATAGATCAATGGAACAGAATAGAGAGCCCAGAAATAGACCCTCAAATCTATGGTCAACTAATCTTCGACAAAGCAGGAAAGAATGTCCAATGGAAAAAAGACAGCCTTTTCAATAAATGGTGCTGGGAAAATTGGACAGCCACATGCAGAAAAATGAAATTGGACCATTTCCTTACACCACACACAAAAATAGACTCAAAATGGATGAAGGACCTCAATGTACGAAAGGAATCCATCAAAATCCTTGAGGAGAACACGGGCAGCAACCTCTTCGACCTCTGCCGCAGCAACATCTTCCTAGGAACAACGCAAAAGGCAAGGGAAGCAAGGGAAAAAATGAACTACTGGGATTTCATCAAGATCAAAAGCTTTTGCACAGCAAAGGAAACAGTTCACAAAATCAAAAGACAACTGACAGAATGGGAGAAGATATTTGCAAACGACATATCAGATAAAGGACTAGTGTCCAGAATCTATAAAGAACTTAGCAAACTCAACACCCAAAGAACAAATAATCCAATCAAGAAATGGGCAGAGGACATGAACAGACATTTCTGCAAAGAAGACATCCAGATGGCCAACAGACACATGAAAAAGTGCTCCATATCACTCGGCATCAGGGAAATACAAATCAAAACCACAATGAGATATCACCTCACACCAGTCAGAATGGCTAAAATCAACAAGTCAGGAAATGACAGATGCTGGCGAGGATGCGGAGAAAGGGGAACCCTCCTACACTGTTGGTGGGAATGCAAGCTGGTGCAACCTCTCTGGAAAACAGCATGGAGGTTCCTTAAAATGTTGAAAATAGAACTGCCCTATGACCCAGCAATTGCACTACTGGGTATTTACCCTAAAGATAGAAACGTAGTGATCCAAAGGGGCACGTGCACCCGAATGTTTATAGCAGCAATGTCCACAATAGCCAAACTATGGAAAGAACCTAGATGTCCATCAACAGATGAATGGATCCAGAAGATGTGGTATATATACACAATGGAATACTATGCAGCCATCAAAAGAAATGAAATCTTGCCATTTGCGACAACATGGATGGAACTAGAGTGTATCATGCTTAGCGAAATAAGTCAAGCAGAGAAAGACAACTATCATATGATCTCCCTGATATGAGGAAGTGGTGATGCAACATGGGGGCTTAAGTGGGTAGGAGAAGAATCAATGAAACAAGATGGGATTGGGAGGGAGACAAACCAAAAGTGACTCTTAATCTCACAAAACAAACTGAGGGTTGCTGGGGGGAGGGGGTTTTGGGGAAGGGGGTGGGATTATGGACATTGGGGAGGGTATGTGCTTTGGTGAGTGCTGTGAAGTGTGTAAACCTGGTGGATTCACAGACCTGTACCCCTGGGGATAAAAATATATGTTTATAAAAAATAAAAAATTAAAAAAAACATATTAATAGAACAGAAGAGTCCAGAAATTGATCCACATATATACGGAGATTTATTTTTGACAAAGTTGCAAAAATGATTCAGTTGTAAAAGGATATCTTTCCATCAATAGGACTGAAAGATTTGAATATCCATTCCAGAACAACAAACTTTGAAGAATGCCTCATACTATATGTAAAAATGAACTCAAAATGGATCGTAGATTTAAATGTAGAAGTTGAAACTATAAAATTTCTAGTTAAAAGCAGGAAAATATTTGTAACCTTAGATTAGCTCTTTGCAAATCTTAGATACAAGTGTGATAATTCAATCCATCAAATGATAAATTGATAAATTGATCTTAAGGAAGTAATTAACTGCAGAGATTCTTCTCCTTGCTCTGACTGATGATTTTATGATATGGTCTGAAACTGGAATGCACAGACTTACTGTTTTTCCTTTTACCACTTTTTCATTTCAGTTACCTGGAGAAATGACCCCAAATTTGTCCTCCTGCTAATGCCTTAACATTGTGTTTTTCTTCTTAGGTTTGTTTCTGTCCTATAATTCTATCCTTTATACCTATTTAAATTTGTACCTAGTTTGCTCACTTAGGGGAATTGAAATTTGAAACATTATACATTACAGGTATTTTGCCATGACTCCAACATACACTAAATACTATAAAAATCTAATGAAATTATATATATACATATATAAATATATATGTGTGTGTATTTGTGTGTGCATGTATTATTGCACTCAGCATTTTATTAAGCGAACCAAGTAATGTGGGTCATTCAATTATTTAACTGTTTTTGGAGTTTCTACTATCAGCCAGATCAGGCACTAATCTCTAGAGATTCAAAGATAAATTGAACAAATGCCCTGTTCTTCTCAGTGCCCTAAGACAGCTTCCAACCTAAGATCTGCAATATATTTTTTAATATAGTATAATGTTGTTGTATACATCATTATGTTTTATTTAGCAGATGTTTATCCATTATGTATAATCTCACAGATATCACTAGAAGTCATGTTCTGTCAAGGCAAAAAGATTTTTCTGTACAATAAATGTCTTCTCTGAGTAGAACTAAGGGAAGATAACAGTTAGTTTCCTAGATGCGAAATATTTTAAAGCTTGCTGGGCTGCATAATGAGAAATAGGCCTTCTGAAAAAATGAGGTGAAAATTAATCAGAAGACTTAATTATGGGCATTGTTATTTTAACATGTAACTCATTTCTTTGGATATATGACATTAAAACATCAATTTCAAGTCACTTCATTGCCTATGTTTAAGCCACTTGTCTGGACAAAATCTCCATGACAGCTAATGCTACATTCTCAGGAAAGTAGTTCACTGCAGCTTTGGCTCTAATTACAGCAAAATGGAGGTTAAAAATGTCTTGGGAGCAACAGTGCAAGATTGTTCGGAGATATTTGGCCTAGTAACCTAGAAGGCACCCAAGGTTTGCCTACCAACAGAAGATATTTGACACCTTCTCAATTGCTTGAAGCAGCCTCAGTGGTTGCTTTCACTCTATTATAATCCTAAAGATTATAACTGTTGCTGCAGTAAATTTAAATGGGGCAACTTTGCAGGTTATTTTGAATATATTTCATATGTGTATAATCTACCACAAAATAAAAACCCATTTAAAGTCTGTAAAAATTTAGTTTTTCTAAGATTACAACTCCCCCACTTAAGCAACAGGTAGAGCTCAAATGACATATTTATACACAAATTCAGATATATACACATACTTATATATATGTCATTATCATGTGTTGTATATATATATGGCATTACATCAATGAAAATTATATAAATATAAATATTTATATGATATATTTATTTGTATGAATCAAAACATCACCTGTAACTACTAATGGTAAAACATACTTATGATTTAATGTTTTGGCATTGGTTATAAATTTGCTTGGAGCACTGTATCTCTAGTGAAGTACCTAAACCAAGTTACAGATCTAAACCAAAATAAATTTTTGCTTTGGCTGTGTACAACATGTTCAAATGGAAAGTGACTTAGAAACTGACTGATGAGGGGCGCCTGGGTGGCTCAGTGGGTTAAGCCGCTGCCTTCGGCTCAGGTCATGATCTCAGGGTCCTGGGATCGAGTCCCGCATCGGGCTCTCTGCTCAGCGGGGAGCCTGCTTCCTCCTCTCTCTCTCTCTGCCTGCCTCTCTGCCTACTTGTGATCTCTCTGTCAAATAAATAAATAAAATCTTTAAAAAAAAAAAAAAGAAACTGACTGATGATAAGTATAGGTACATTATATATATTTCTTTATAATATAAAGCTAATTTTTGAATGAATAAAAATTATCTACCTTTTTGTATATGGGATTTACCAAATTAGGTCTGTCTGTAATCTAAATTTTTAAGGAAAATGATACTGCTAGTTTGTTTGACTATCTCTTGATTTGTATTTTACCAATTAATTACTTTTGAATAATATGTAATTTTAATCATCATTGTACTTCAATTTACTTGGCCTTTTTCTTTTATTTGGTGAGTACCTGTTTGCACCTATTTTTCCGTATGTTTAAAATTGTAATTTAGGTCAAAACTGCCATAGCTAGTTGACCAAAGTCCATAGCAACAGTTATAAATCAGATTCATAGTATGACTTCTGACATATGATGAAAATGGTATTTTTCCTCTGTGATCTTCTTTCTAAATTACATAACCCAGTCTAATCATGAGAAAAACATTAGAGAAAACCCAGCTGAGGGACATTCTATAAAATATGAAAACTCTCAAAGGGCACAAAAAACAAGGTAAACCTTAAAAACTATCATATCCAACAGGATCCTAAGTAGACATGATAATTAAATGTCATGTGATGACCTAGAGGTGATGCTAAAACAGAAAAAAGGCCTTCAGTTAAAAACAAAGGTAATCTGAATAAATTATGGACTTGAGTTAATAATAATCTATCAATATTGGTACATTAAATATAAGAAAATATACCAACTTAATGTCATATATTAATAAATAATTAAGTGTAGAGTATATGGGAACTGCCTGTAATATCTTTGTAATATCTCTATAAATCTTAAGTTGTTTTCTTAATGTTTATTTTAAAATCAGTGACCAGATACTAGAATAAAGATTGATTCATTTTATTTGTTTAGCATAATGGCAGAAGACATAAACATCATGGGAAAATAAACCGTAAAATTAGTCAAATAACTTTATTTTGTTAAAATTTATTTAGAATGCTTTGTTGTATACTTTCTTTTAAATGATCTACTTTATTTATTACTTTTTAAGTAATAAGTTGACACACATTGTTACATTAAGTTCAGGTGTACAACACATTGATTCACCCTCTCTATGCTTCATGTTAAGCTCATCACTAGCGTGTCTGTTATCTATAACCATACACTGTTATTACAATATTGTTTACCCTATTCCCTATGCTGTACCTTTCAGTTCCATGACATAGTCATTCCATAGTTAGAAGTCTGTATCTCCCAATACCCTTCACCCATTTTGTCCATTTTCCCCATGCTCCTTTCCCTCTGGCAACTGTCAGTTTGTTTTCTAGATTTACAGATCTGATGCTTCTTTTTGTTTGTTTACTCATTTGTTTTGATTTTTAGATTCCACATGAGTAAAATCATTCAGCATTTATCTTTCTCAGTTTGATTTATTTCACTTAGCATAATACCTTCTAGATCTATCCATGTTTTTGTAAATGGCAAGATCTCATCCTTTTTAATGGCTGTGAAATATTCATATATGTATAAAATTCACATCTTCTTTATATATTCCTTTATCAATGGACACTTAGGTTGCTTCCATATCTTCACTATTGTAAATGATGCTGCAATAAACATAGGGGTGCACATATCTTTTCAAATCAGTGGTTTTTGGGGGGCTTGGGGGCTGAAGACTCAGCAGAGGGTTTATTGCAAGGTATGGTATTTCCATTTTTAATTTCTTGAGAAACTCCATATTATTTTCAAGTTGGCTATTCTGCTTTATATTCCTGCCAACATTGTATGAGAGTAATAAACTTACTTATACTCAGGGATACTGGAATAAGAACACTCAAAGACAATGTTCTTATAGCTATACTCTAAAATTATATTTTATAAAACTTATATTGTTATCTATAAATAGGCCCTGACAATTTTATATCAGTCCTAAGATAGTAGCAGATATATTTTATGGGAAAAAATTATAGTTTCCTTTTCATATAACAAATGTCACTCATACTTCACTGAACTGTATAAATCTAATTGTATAATTCTATGTCACAAGGGCAATGTCTTTTTTATAACTGCAGCTAGTAATTACCTCTTATCTAAAACCACAAGGATTGTTCTTCCTTTGTAATTTCTTCTCTAGAAATGTTAATAACAATGCTAAAACAAATGTTGCTTCTATTTGCCAATAATATGTATCTATTGAGAACTATAAAATTAGTAGAAATAATAAAAGTTAGAAGTGATCTCTTCTGGCTAGTCATACTGTGGATATCTACAATAAAAACCATTTCCTGGAATTAAGAAAAGCTGTAAGTTATTAATGATTTAGGCATTTATAGGTACACCAAAAACCCCACAGAAATTAACTATAATATTTTTGTTAAAATTATATAGAAACTTTTAGGTATAAAGTTCAAAGGAAAATTTTCTGTAAATCTGTCAACATATCTCTGACTCCAAATGATGTATATTTTAGCCTTTTCATGGGTAAGAGGAAAAAACAAAGCATATATGTTACCAACATGGAATATCTAATTTTGTATAAAATCAAGTGACTTCAGTCCTGAAACAAATATAATTTCCTAAGAAAGTTCCATTTAATAGAGCTTTGTGTGATGATGGAAATTTTCTGTATCTGCTTGGTCCCATATGGTAACCATTTATGTCACATGACTGAAATGTGGCTGATATGACTGAGGATCTTTTTAATTTAATTTAGATTTAAATTTAAATAGCTATATGTGGTTATGATTTTGGACTAAGAAATTCTAAAACAACTAACTTTTTCTTTTGGTGTAACACTATAAAAATGGTGCAAATTATGTGGCATGGGTATATTGTAAATATTGAAATTTAAAACAAAATTATTAGACCACTTTTTAGGTGTTCAGTTTTAAACATTGAGATGTAATATTCACAACATATATTCAAAGAATACCCAAAGAATCTTTTACATCAGAAATTTTACATTCTTTTTTTCTCTTTGAACTCATAATTATTACTGAACAATTTTAAATAGTAATAAATTTCATATTTACACTTCAGCATTTTCATTACATCCAAATATAGTGAATGTAAAAAATGTATGTAAATTATACTTATTTATTTGTGTCCTTGTACCTTCAGTTTTCCTTTTTTTGATTCATTATATTTATTAGAAAGACACAATTAAAAACATACTTTGGTAGTTATTAAACATATCAAGTAAATTTCATTAAAAATGAAACTCAATGAATGTTATTTTTTATTACTATTAGAATGAGTCTAATAGCAATTCAAGTTTTTCTCCTTTTTGATATTCACCTAAATAAATACATGGAACTACTTTTGTCAGAGAGATTAATACCTGTGTTCTAGGATTTTTATGGTTTCGGTTCTCCTATTGAGGTCCTTATCCTTTTCCTTATCCTTGACTTTATTTTTGTATGTATTAGAAAGTGGTCCAGTTTCATTTTTTTACACATAGCTGTCCAGTTTTCTGAGCACCATTGGTTGAAGAGATTGTCTTTTCCCCATTAGATATTCTTGCCTCCTTCGTCATAGATTCACTGACCATCTATGTGTCTGGTTTTGTGCTAGTACCATACTCTTTCTATTACAACAGCTTTTTAGTATATCTTGAAACCTGGAATTGTGATACCTTCATTTTTGCTTTTCTTTCTCAAGGTTGCTTTGGCTATTAAGTCAAGGTATTTCATGGTTTCATATAAATTTTAGTATTATTTGTTCCAGTTGTTTTGAAAAAAAAATGCTGTTTGTGAAACTGTCTTCTACAATAAATATAGTAGCATATAATACATAACTTTTGATATGCAGTGTCTTTGGCAACAGTAGAGAGATGAATGTGATAGGATCATTAAAAAATATTTATTATAATTCTCCTCCATCCTACAAGTTGTATGCACTGAGAATATGCCAGCATGGGTCAAATTATTCTGTTATCTCTGCTAAACTGTCTCCTAAAACAAAATTTGTATCAGAGAGGGGAAGGTAAAAATTCTTTCAATGGGTAATTCATGTCTTGAATAAGGGGTCTAGCTAGACATGAATATTGTCTCTTTCTCACCCTAGTAAACAATCTGACAAGAGGAAATACATGGTTTATTTTGTCAATTGGGAAAAGAGAGAAAGGAAACTGTGAAAGGACAGGAAAGAATGATGTTTCCATTACCGATGTGTTCTCACACTAGTTTTAGGAAAGAGTCCATATAGAAGCAGATGTTTGGAAAGTGATGTCCTATAGATGTCCATATAACCTTTAAAGCAACTTCATGCATGTCTACTATTACAAAATTTTAGTTTAAAGACTTGGTAGATAATTTTATTAGAAGTAGGAAACATTCTGAGATATATTAAAACTGTCTTGACTAGTTTTCCACATTGAAGAAAAAATAAACTTATGTTTCCAACCCTTCCCCCTAAGAAGGTTTAGATACTTGGAAAGTTTGCATTAATTTACAAACATATGGGTATTCGTAATGATAGGCCTGTACATGTGGGCTTTTTTTCCCCTATTTTTTTATTGTGTTATGTTAGTCACCATACATTACATCATTAGTTTTTGATGTAGTGTTCCAGATTCATTGTTTGTGTATAAGACCCAGTGCTTCATGCAATCTGCACCCTCCTTAATACCCATCACCAGGTTCACCCAACTCCCCACCCCCTCCCTTCTAAAACCCTCAGTTTGTTTCCCAGAGGCTGTAGTCTCTCATGGTTTGTCTCCCACTCTGATTTCTTCCCATTCACTTTTCCTTTCTCTCAATGTCATGCTGTTTTAAAGTAAGCTGACAGAATTAAAAGTCATTGTTACTCCCTTTTACAAAATGAATTTAAAGCACCGTTGAAGCCTCCCTATTTCTGTATTTTAAATGTGAACTAAATGCAAGCATATAGCAAATGTACATTTAGAAAAATATTAAATTTCACAGAAAAATTTATTTTTGATATATGTTAAATGCACGTCTCAAGAAAAAATGTGAAAACTTTATTTCCCTCATTACACACTTTTAAAGTTTTAATATCCTTAACTTATAATTGAAGCAAAATAAAAATGTTAGCAAACATCTTTGAAACTTTCCATTCTTTGAATACTAACAATTTTTAATTTGAAGTTAAACACTTTTTTTTTTTTAAGATTTTATTTATTTATTTGACAGAGAGAGATCACAAGTAGGCAGAGAGGCAGGCAGAGAGAGAGGAAGGGAAGCAGGGTCCCTGCTGAGCAGAGAGCCCGATGCGGGACTCGATTCCAGCACCCTGAGATCATGACCTGAGCCGAAGGCAGCGGCTTAACCCACTGAGCCACCCAGGCGCCCTTAAACAACACTTTTATTTTTGCCAATGTTTTTGGAAAATATTCCTGCCTATGCATATCTCTACCTTCTACTGTTTCAGCACATAGGAAACTTCTCCTGGTTCCTTTTTACTTTAGAGTGCCAGAAATTATTTTCCTTTCTATTCTCAAAAATAACAAAAAGATAAAAATTGCAACCTATCATCAAACTTTCATCTAAATCTTGGACCTATTTCATCATTGCTAAATTGCAAACTTGGCAAAAAGTTGTTCCGTTCCCTTTCCATTGACTGAGTTTGAGAATTGCTAGTGTAGATAATTGAATCCCACTACATGAAAGCTTGTATTTGTATTCAATTCCTTCTTACTGCTTCTCTCATCTTACAATTCTTCCTACTTAACCCAGCCATAGATTATATATAATTCAAGAATAACCTAGGCATTCTCACTGAAGAATTAGATAAAGTGTCTATTTGTACAAAGCATAATAGATTTTTATAAGGAACTTTCTCAATGTCAGCATACTATTGGTACTTGACTACTATTTACTTCAAAAATGAGAAGTACTTACTGCTGTGGGAAGTAGTGACTGTGGTTTTAATAGTTTTGTGTTTTCACTGATAGTTATCTAGAAATTAATTTTCTAGCTCTCAGAAGACAACTTCTACTGAAACTTAAAAGCAGCCACCTACTTACCTTCTCATAAAATAAAATGTTCTCTGATAAATCTGAGTCCATTCTGAAAACACATGGACTCTATATTTATCAGGGTTCTCCAGAGACATAGAATCAATAGAATCTGAGTCTGTGTTTGAGAGAGAGGGAGATTTACTTTAACGAACTGGTTCATGCACTGTGGAGGCTGGGAACTTCAAACTTGGCAGGGTAGATTAGTAGGCTAAAGACCCAGGAGGAATTGACATTGGAGTTCTTGTCCTAAGGCAGATCACTGGCAGAGTGCCCCACCCCCTGTAGAGGTCAGTCTTTTCCTTTAGTTCAGCTGATTGGATGCATCCTGCCTACGTTATGGAGGACAATCTGCTTTATTCAAAGTCCACCAATTTAAATGTCAATCTCATTAAGAAAATACCCTCAAGAAACATCTAGAATAATATTTGACCAAATATCTGGGTACCGTGGCTGAGCTAAGTTGGCACATAAAATCAACCATCATAGGTTCCATCTTTTATTCTTTTTCCTCTCAATTTTAGAATTTTGAATTTGAATATATATATTTTGTATTTTGTAAATATATATATACATATATTTACATGCATTTTCTTTTTTTTTTTTTTTAAGATTTTGTTTATTTATTTGACAGGCAGAGATCACAAGTAGGCAGAGAGGCAGGCAGAGAGAGAGGAGGAAGCAGGTTCCCTACTGAGCAGAGAGCCTGATGTGGGGCTTCATCCCAGGACCCTGGGATCATGACCTGAGCCGAAGACAGAGGCCTTAACCCACTGAGCCACCCAGGCGCCTACATGCATTTTCTTTTTAATAAGGAATAATGAAGGTAGCAATTTTTTTTAAATTTTATGTCATAGTTTACTGGTCACTGTATTGACCGTGCATAAAATAATAGTGAATCTTGATGAATACATGTGAGCTTTGGTAACTCTGAAGAAAAAGATTACATTTATTAAGATTTTGACTCCCACGCTGAGAAGATACAAATAACTTTGATTGAAACACTGCTTCCAGGCTCTGACATAAGAAGTGAAAAACAACAGATTGGTGACATTGTATTTATGCAGAATGATTGATTTAGTTGCTCTCTATTGCTTACCTGTTGGCTCAGTAATACAGAGTTGGTGAATTCCTATATTCTTAAGAGTTGTCTGAGATAAAACTTGTTTCACTAAGATCTGGTTATTATTTTATTCAATGTGTTTTTCCCCATAGAAGTTAATTTATTGCTGATACGAGGAGAGATGATAGTGTCACATCCCATTTCTATTTTATCAGGATGAGTTACATTGCACATCATTTCATCAGAACACATATTTGAGTGAAGAATAAAATTCTGAGAAACAATGAGCAACAGGAGCATCTCCAGGACCAGAGAAGAGAAAGAAGACTAGAATACAATAATGTGCTTTCTTGTCACAATCCTGCCAATCAAATTGATCACAGCCCTTGTCCCAGTTTGTGTGTTTGTGGCGTGCAATAACTTCTTTAAAGGTGTATGAAAAGCAGACTCTACCAGATCCAGACATTCCACAATTTTGTAATAAGTCCTTCCCCTCTTCAATAGACAAAAATGTATATAATCTATAGGTGAATCTGTAGAGATGTGATATACAAAGCAAAGGTAATATTTAATAAATTTCATATTTATTAAATTTCATTTTAATAATCTCCACAATTAGCCATAAAATTAAGGTCATTCATAAAACTAAGGCCATATAGATTTCTCAGGTTTTTTTTTTTTTTTAAAGATTTTCATTTTATTTATTTGACAGAGAGAAATCACAAGTAGATGGAGAGGCAGGCAGAGAGAGAGAGAGAGGGAAGCAGGCTCCCTGCTGAGCAGAGAGCCTGATGCGGGACTCAATCCCAGGACCCTGAGATCATGACCTGAGCCAAAGGCAGCGGCTTAACCCACTGAGCCACTCAGGCACCCCAAATTTCTCAGGTTTTTTGATGGAGTTGTGTAATCGACCAGTTGCCACTGAATTCATTCCCTCAGTAGGCAGAAGCACATTTGTGCTCAATATATATATATATATATATTTTGCCTATCTTTCTATTTGGTGATGAGATAAACATTAGTGTATACCCAAATTAATTTCCTTCAGAAAAAATTATATTTCTGATAATTAACTAGTGGTATTTCTAGAATAAGAGGAGGCTTAGTTGAGAAATCACTTAACCTTTTCTCTACCAATATTAAAATCCAAATTTTTTTCAAGTCATCTCTGTTTGTCTAACTATCATTAATCTCAAATGTCATCATTGCAAAATGTCACTATCTTTTATGCTATATTTATTAGCAGTTCATAGTCTCCTCATGGAGACAATTGAATTCCCAACTATTAAATATTTGATAATTAAAATGTATGATTAATTCATGCTATCCTTGTTTCTTGTTTGCTGTCTCTTTATTTTGATTTATCATATCATTAAGTTAGTTTTCACCTTACTCTTCTCATTTTCTCTCATTTCACTATTTCTAGTTCTTTTTTTATTGAGACATAATCTGATTTTAAGATTTCTCATTTCTATTTTCCTCTTTTCTTTGCCTTTATTTTACAAGAAATATGAAGCCTTAATAATTTGTCCAGAAAATCCTTTCTTTGCAAGGGGAAAGTACCACATAGCTGGCAAAGCCATCAGGAGGATAATCTTGGAAAAATAATCCAACTTAAATATTTCAGTTGACTCTATGAGAAAAGAAAGCAGTATATTTCTTCATGTCAAGGAGACTATTTGCACTTGAATACTTGAAACAGCTTTGTATATTTTGTTGTGACAAAATATAGAATTAGCTGCCCAGAGCTTAGTATTGTAACAGCTGAAAACAGGCAAAGGACAAGTGTTGGAGAGTAGTGTAAAAGGGGAGATAAAATAGAATTTGAAAAAATATTTCTGGGTCCTTCAAAAAACTAGAACTGAGATTTTGAAAACCACATATTCAAATGATATTCATTAAAAAACAGGACATAAACATAATTAGTCAGCCCTACCCACTTTCTCCCTTCTCACTTTCCCAGTTTGTTCCACCATTACAGGACTGTGGTGTCCTAGACCAAACTACTAACAAAATATTTTTTATCTTTTTTGTACTCTTCAAAATAGGAGTGGAAAAGAAATCTTCTTTCACATGTACACTCAATTAATGACTATTGACTGCCTACAGAACTCTCCCAGCAGAACTGAAGGCCATGTCTGAGCTCAGGTACAATTATTAAGAGAACAGGGGCACATGCACCTACACCTACAATTACACAGTGGGTAACAATTTTAGCATAAGAATCCAATTAACTATTTTAATTGTGATTCATAATAATACTTAACAAATTGCTTTGAATTATTTTATAAATGCATGAAAAAATGCAATATTTGAACTAGTGAGGAAAAGTGAGAGGAAAATGTAGTTTAGATAATACAGTATCTAAATTTATTTTGTACATAATACTAAACATAAGAGAATATATTTTATATAGTGAAATCAAATGTCTTATAAGATTAACAATACTATTCCTATGAAAGTTTAGAACTTAATTAGACTGAAGAGAACTACTTTTGGGTATGTGTTACCAGAAATTAACATAGCATCTATGAAATACCTTCCTATTGTTGAACATATAATTAAAAAAACACACAAATTTATATATATATATATATATATATATATATATACATATATATATAATACATATATATGTATTGTGTATATATGTATATACTTATATACATATATGTATTGTATGTATATATATGCACTGTATACAATACAATGCATACATATACAAATACATATTACATATAATATATATATTGTATGTGTATATATGTATATATACATATATATGTAGTTTACAGTAGTTATTTGAAAATCTTTAGGGCAATTTTGTTAAACTTTTAGTTGCCTAATTTTATTTTATTTTATTTTAAGATTTATTTATTTATTTTAGAGAGAGAATGAGAGGGAGACAGAGCAAGTGGGAAGGGGCAGAGGGAGAGAGAGAATCCCAGCATGGGCTTGCTCTCACAATTCTGAGATCATGACCCAAGCGAAAATCAAGAGTTGGACACTTAACCAACTGAGCTACCCAGGTGCCCCCCAAGTTTTATTCTTATATATAAAAAGGAAGTTTCTTATGAAAAGAGAATGTTAAATAATTTGGTAAATTTCATCTACACTCCAACATTCATTTGTGAAGTTTAAGATTTTATATTTTTGATGTTGCCCAACAAATTGATCTACATATGCTTTTCAATGACTCATTTATAAAACAGCTGATTTGATACTCCCATTGCATGGAAGCAGGCCAGTGTTGCAATATAGGAAACAATTCAATTCTAAACATAGCTCACTGAGATTTCTATATTGAAAAGCCACTGTTCTTTAGAAAACCACTGAAATGAATTTAGTGGCTGGGAAAACTGCCAGACAAAGAGAAATACAAACCAAACTCCTTTAAACCATAGAATTACAACATCAAAGTAAGCATAATTACCACTCTTCATATCCTTGTCCTTTTGAACACTTCAACTGCCCTGACAGAGAATCTAGGATTTTAGAGTGACAAAGTAGGCTGAATTTTGGCTTTGGCAAAATTCAAATTTTCCAATACTATTATCTGCAAATTAAATATCCTTCTCTACATTACACTTTTAGTTATAGAAAACCAATAATATCTCTTGTGTTAACAGTGTATATACTCATTTAGGTCAGCAAGCATGTATAAATATTTAAATTAATAATAAATTAAAAAGCAATGGTCTACTTAGCAGTAAAAACTTAAAGATATTAAAATTAAAATTAGAATAATGTTTTTTTTTTTAAGATTTTATTTATTTATTTGACAGAGAGAGATTACAAGTAGGCAGAGAGGCAGGCAGAGAGAGAGAGGAGGAAGCAGGCTCCCTGCTGAGCAGAGAGCCCGATGCGGGACTTGATCCCAGGACCCTGAGATCATGACCTGAGCAGAAGGCAGCGGCTTAACCCACTGAGCCACCCAGGTGCCCCTAAAATTAGAATAATGTTAAAGAGGCTCCTCTTAACCAATAGTTTTAACCTGGATAGAAACAGATATACTTACCAAAAATTAATAATATCAATATTGAAAAAAAAAGGATAAAAAATCATTTATTAACACTAAAAGAATATACTTAACTGGAAGAAAACTATTGAAATTTATTAGATAATTTGTAAGTTTTTAGGTCATAAAATAGATAAATAAAAAACCAATAGCTATGATATAAAATAAAAACATTTAAAATTAAATTTCCAAAGTTGACCCATTCAAAATGAGGTACCTTTATGTATATGTATATAATTTGCAACAAGTATGAAACATACTGGGTCTATATGAAGATAAGTAGAAACTACTGTTAAATAAGATTTGAATAAAGGAACATATGATGCATCAATTTATTTAATTTTATAAAGATGTTAATTATCTTATAATAAGAATCATGTAGTATTTGATCAAAATCAATCATATTTCTTAGTATTTTAAGGGTACTTATGTATATGTATATCATAATTTAAAAATTTGACTTGTATAAAAATATATATGCAATAAATAATAAAAAATATATATAACAAAACTTCTAAATACTACATGCTAAAAAGGCAGAATGTATTTTATATAGTTAGATTTTATGTGATTTTCATTTGGGTTATTTACTTTTTGCTTATTTTTTATTATTTTAAATTTAAAATCATAATTTCCGCTTAGAGTTTTCTAACTAGAAAAAAATTAATTACAGAAATACTTCAAAATGTTAGACAAAAGATTAAACTTGTTTTGTGTATTTTGTTACATAAACTTGGTTTGTGTAAACCTAGCTTGTGTATTTCTGAATCTCAAAAATAAGAACACGGGTCCTCAAGTCATTGGGGGAATTCAGATGTGCTGAACTAAGAAATTACAAATCAAAAGAAGAAAAAGTGGTTTACTTAGCAATAAATAAATAAACAAGAAAATTAATCATCAAAGCAATTGTATGCTATGTTCCTTTGGCAATATTCACAAGTCCTAAGTACCCTTCAATTTATTTTGGAGTGATTTCTATTGTATCATAAGCAGTGTATAATTTTGTTCTCTAGGTTTCTATTTTTGTATTAGAATAAAATAGTTCTACATCATTGTAATGACAAATGAATTACAAAAAGCCATAATAGCTTTCATAGTTATTTCATTATCAGAATATTCAGTATATCTTAAACTATATTTTCATTTCATATTGATATTACATTCTGTGATTCCATTTTTCTTCAACCTCATATTCTACAAATAATTCTGTGAATGTTTTTGATCTAAACCAGAATATTTGTAGGAGAAAGCAAAGTATTTCTTCTAATATTTCCTCCAACCAATTCATAGTTTTCTTACAGATTAGTTGTTCCAAAATTTGTAAGATAAAATTCAGTGGAAAATAATCTTTTAAAATCTCTGATATTACACAACCCTTAGAATATCATTGACTGTGGAAATCATGCACAGTTTTATAATAGTGATAATAATTGAGATTACTATATTGTTTATTATTGCTACATGATTTGTAAGGTATTAAGGATCATTACCTCATTTAATTTAAATAATGAACATTTGAGGTATTCTCCCTAATTATGTAGTCAAGAAAACAAATTTAGACTGAATAAATGACTCTGGTAGTAATGCAGAAATAGAAAGTGTTGAGTCAGGACTCAGATCCAATAAATTTCTGGTTGAATCCTTTTTTTTTTTAAAGAGTAGAATCCTCCCAAAATATTTGCTTTAAAAAAGAAAAACAAACCCTTGTTTATATTCACACTTACTATTGTTTTTGACTAGTAATTGGCCATTGGTTGTCATATTTTATTTTGCAAGAAATGAAGAAGGTGGTGTTAAGAAAGGGATCATACTCTAACAGAGTGTTTGTGTCATACATCATTCACTCTTCTAACAACTCCTGAGATGAGGCAACATCTTTTCTGAATAAATAAAATTTCCTTCAAAGGAGGTAGTTCAGTCAAAGTCATTATAATGGAAAATTTTAAAAAGCGAGGATTCTAATCCAAGCCTAAACACCCAGACTGATGTGTGTTTCCTTTACAGCACTTCTCTGCGTATCAGACTTGACCAGAAAGCTCTGTTCTTTGAGTTCCATGGTGATTATTTATTTCCCCATTAGTCTCAGGAATTATTTCAAAATCTACAAGTTAGTATCGTGCTAATTAAGGTAACTGCATATTTCACTTTTTATATTATGTACATACATTATCATGACA
The DNA here is from genome assembly GCF_022355385.1 of Mustela nigripes. Lineage (NCBI taxonomy): Eukaryota > Metazoa > Chordata > Mammalia > Carnivora > Mustelidae > Mustela > Mustela nigripes. Next base: position 193,335,093 of record NC_081557.1, read on the forward strand.
CAGAAGTTGTATTGACTTAATACATTTGTTGAAAAATTTTTATTCTCAAAGTTTCAGGCTCATTGGTAACTCTTGCTAAGTCAATAGTTAATACTTAAAGGAGGCATAAGGTAAATTCTGACCACACTAAATCTGTATGGGTAGTCCTTCAAAATTTTGAATAAGTCTAGGGTACACATTCTCTTTCACCATTATTTTAAAAAATGTTTTAAATATTTGGGACATTTAGTGATTTAAGTAAGTTATTATTTCCATTCTCCAGTTTTCTTTTTTTTTTTTTTTTTTACCAAGTCCTTTAATGGTAACTAATAATGAAATCCTTTTCCAGGATACACATAGAACCATTTCATGTGTAACATAAAGAAAATGGTAAAAAAAAAAAAAAAAAAAAAGAAAAGAAAATTTAGTTACATCCTCCTCATTTGAATTTAATGATTGTGCCTGGGAATTGCTACTGTCCTTGTTCTATTATTAATTGACTACATGAGAGTGGGTGCAATTCTTCCTTTCTCTGAGACTCCAGTTTTGTCCCAAGGAAAGTTAAGAAATTAAAAAAAAAAAAAGTAATCTCTGTGATCCTTCTGTGGGCAGAACCACACATTAAGAACCTTCATGCAAACCAGCTCAGTATCTTCAAATTTCTAGAGTTCTAGCCTTACATTCTTTTTTTTTTTTTTAATTTTTTATTTTTTATAAACATATATTTTTATCCCCAGGGGTACAGGTCTGTGAATTACCAGGTTTACACACTTCACAGCACTCACCAAAGCACATACCCTCCCCAATGTCCATAATCCCACCCCCTTCCCCCAAACCCCCTCCCCCCAGCAACCCTCAGTTTGTTTTGTGAGATTAAGAGTCACTTATGGTTTGTCTCCCTCCCAATCCCATCTTGTTTCATTGATTCTTCTCCTACCCACTTAAGCCCCCATGTTGCATCACCACTTCCTCATATCAGGGAGATCATATGATAGTTGTCTTTCTCTGCTTGACTTATTTCGCTAAGCATGATACGCTCTAGTTCCATCCATGTTGTCGCAGGAGCTGGAGAAAGAACAAGAAAGAAACCCTAAGCCCAGCAGGAGAAGAGAAATCATAAAGATCAGAGCAGAAATCAATGAAATAGAAACCAAGATCTTTCTTCTTTTTTTAAAATCAGAATAACTCAGTTTGGTTCAGATACTCAAAGTGTAACTTCTAAATAGCATGCTCCTTTAAAGAAAGTATAGATTTTATAAAGCATTCAGTTGTGTGATAGCATAAATGGGAAATATCTCTGATCAAAATTAATTCATTGCATAACAGCCAATTTGTAACCAGGACAATAAATAACTACTGACACTAAGTTTGGATGGGACATAATTTATCAGATAAAAACTAGAGGTCATGATGCATGTATAACAGCTCTTTGCAGAGCTCAATTTGGTTTCAAAATAATTTAACTAGGACTTTTGAAGCAATTAATTTATTAAAGGCTGCCATTTTTCAGCCAAAACAAGATATTCCTCCTCCCTTCAAATAAGAAGACCATGCTTGACCTATTAAATTTGCCAAGTATTTTACAGTTTATAGTTTAAAAATTGAGTGAGACAGATACAAACTAATCATATCAAACGCATTACATAGGTTTTTAAAACTTACATTAGGCATAAATATATAATATAGGCAACTCTGCTATAGCTAACAAAAACTTGATAATCTGGAGGTTTTGGTAAATGTGTCCTGGATGGTTCAATTTTAGAAAAGTGAAGGCTTAACATAAAATAAAATACACCCTTATTTGGACATACACATATTTCTTCATCATAGAAAATTTACTATATTAGTTATTTCTAATGAAGAATATCTACAGTGTTATCGGTTATTATATTTCTTAGGATGTCCAGCAGCAAAACGCACACTGTGTATGTAAGTCTCAAAGATTATAGCATTCTTTTATTGTCTTCTAAAATTTGAGTTTTAAAATTTAATAATTGCAACTAAATTTCCTGCCACATGCTTTCTTATAAAATTGAATAGTAATAGTAATAATAAAATATAAACTATTAAGTATAAGGTTATTTCTTATATGACATTTACTTTTGATTATGAAAACCAATTACTTAGAGAAATTAAAATAGGATCAATTATTTCTTAACTTTTTTCTTTCAAGAGATATTTTCTTCTTACTATAGGTATTAACAAGTACTTATTGATTTAGTTATTGATCTAGGTGGTAGGATACAACTGTGAATTATACAGGCCAGGGTCTCTTATTATGGAACTTCTACCTAGAAAAAGAAATACACAGATTAAGTACAGGATTAAACTAAAGATTTGCATACTAGTGGTAAATGTTATGAAGGGAATAAAGAGGGGTACATGATAGTGACCCATGTGTTTAGAAGAGTAGAGTTATTTTTGAATGAGCAATCAAGCCTGATGTATCTGAGGAGGTAATAATTGAAGTGAAATTCAAGAGAGGAAATTAGCTAACTTTCACGAAAACAAGAGAAAACAATGTGGAGAAAGGAGTAATTCCAAAGATTCAGAAGAGAGAAATAACTTGTGGGATCAAGAGAATAGAGGATGCCAGTGTGGCTAGAGGGCAATGGACAAGGGGATTGGTGGTAGAAATGGAAATAGGGAGGTAGGAAGAGCCTGATCAGTTAGAGCCTTTGGGGCCATTATGTGTTCTTTTTGCATTCTTTCTTTTTCTTTCTTTCTTTTTTTGGTTTTTTTTTTTTTTCTTAAGATTTTATTTATTTATTTGACAGACAGAGAGATCACAAGCAGGGAGCAAGGGGAAGCAGGCTCCCCACTGAGCAGACAGCCCATCCCAGGACCCTAAAATCATGACCTGAGCCGAAGACAGAGACTTAACCCACTGAGCCACCCAGGCACCCCTGAATTCTTTCTCCTTCTTCTTCTCTTCTTCTCTCTAAAATCTCTAAAAAAGATTTTTTTTTTTTTTATTAATTTGACAGAGTGAGAGAGAGAGGGAGAGCACAAGCAGGGGGATTGCGAGAGGGAGAAGTGGGCTCCCTGCTCAGCAGGAAACAGGATATGGAACTCCCTCACAAGACCCAGGGATTATGACTTGAGCCAAAGGCAGATGGTTAACAAATTGAGCCACCCAGGCCCTCCAGCACTGATTTCTTTTGGTTAACTGTGAAAAAGAATGTGAATACCAAGATTCCTTCACTTTTGGGAAGAACTGATGCCATACTAAAAGAATCCACTTCAGTAATATAAAGATCATACTTGTGCACACACACAAATAGGAGCATACAGTCTACCAGAAGACAATTGTCTCAAACTCTAATTAGTACATGACCCTAGACATAATTAGATGCTGTATAATTTGCATCTTTTAATGCAAAATTGTAAGATACAATAAAATTTATTTTTAATATCATAATATGATTAAAATAGCATCATAAGAACTATGCCACATATCTACATCCTCAGAAAGTTATTCCAACAGTAAAATGTTGAACTCTGAACAGCATACAAGATGGTATTTTAAATAAGGTAGATTTCATTGAGGACAAGAAGTTGCAAAACTATTCTTTGTATTAGTGTAATAGATTTGTTATTTCATTTAGCATGTGGTATAAAAAAATTATCTTACTAAAATTAATAATGTATATTTACAAAGTAGTAGAAACAATGAAAGCAAAATATATGTTGATGCTATTTTTGTAACTCCATATTTTCAAATAACATATGTTTTATTCCACAAGACCTATATAAGTTATTAATGAATGGAGTTGTATATAAAACAAAATTTTAAATGCAGTTGCTTAATCAAAATATGTAGTCCAAAATATGTAGTCTAGGATTAGAATAATAGTTCCAATGCTATTATGCCTTTTTCAACAAAATAAAACTAAAAAAGATGATAATTGGTATCATTCAAAAAGAATAGAAAAAAAAACAATTCTCACACTATTTCATAATAGGACACTTTGAAGTGGTCCTTGTATTCATAAAATATTTAAAGATAGATATATTAACAAATTAATGTCAGAAAGTATGGGAAAACAAGTCTATCATTGACTACTTAGACACAAGGTGGCCCATTTCGTTAGGATGCAGCATAATTCATGCTTAAAACTTTTTTTTGTTGAAACATAATTGGCATCATATTTAAAATTTTTACATCTACCAATTGGCATCATATTTAAAATTTTTACATCTACCAATTCAATATGAAATGTGTCAAAATAAATTATAAATAACTTATGAAGTTACATAAAAATATACCTACTAGCCAGATGATTTATGATTTTTAAAAATTTCTATTTCAAATATTTATGAAAATCTACGCACTTCTCCAATTTCCTTTGTGAAAAGCACACAAACTGTAAAATACACATGTTATTTACAATACAAATGTATCATAATTCAGCACTATACAAATTCAGTGCTACTGTTCTCTTGATTGTAATGAGGAGACACAGGATTTCCTTTTTGTTAGAATGTGGTATATATTAAGTAGCTTGCAGAAAAACAATAAGAAAAATTACTTTACCAGTTATTATTGCAGAGCAAAAAAAAAGAAAATATGAGCAAATATTAAGGTTCTGAAATGAGGTACACTGCTATTACTTGGAAAACTCTGTTTGATTGACTATGTATACCTGCAAGTGGCACCAAATCTCCCATTTGAGAGCTCCAGTGTTAGGAAGACCCATAAAATGATGGAAATCAAAATGGTCAAGGTAATTTTAAGCAGAAAAATGTACTCGATTTTTTATCTACTTGTAACATGTGGTTTTGAAGACATAACTACTCACCAGGTATGTTTCTTCTCTCAGTATTACATTAATATAAAAATATTCCATACCTTAACTTTTTCTCTTTCATTTGAATTAGTTGAATGTACATCTTAAACTCATTTGTTATTTTATTTTAATGATATTCTATCAGTACTTATTTTTCTTCATCTCCTGACATATTTTCACAACCCTGCACCTTTCCAGAGAATATCAAGTCAATGCTCTGAGAATATGCCCTTTTGTCTCCTTACAGAACTGGGTCTCTTCTTTCATCTTAGAATTCCTTCATCTACCATAAAAATGGAGTGAAAAGACTGTACTCTCATTTTAAATACAAACTAATACTATCTTTTAGGAACTGCTGCCTCCCTTATTTTTTGATTCTTTTAGGTATACTTATGATAGGTTTCTTAACATTTTTTTCTTTTTTCAGTTTCCTTTATGATTGAAGGTAGTGGTGAGCACTTTTGTATTATTTTCCTGTCTGCAGAATCCTTCTTATCCGATGGTAAAAATTGGTCTTTTTATTATGCTGAAAAAAATGATTGCCTCTGCCACATTTAAAAGAGCAGCAATGATAATTTTGGTTTAAGAGTACTAACAGTTTTAAAATTTAAGTGAAATTTCGTAATATTCCTTGATTCTGCCTCTTTTTTCTGTAGGGCAAAAAATTAAAATCTCTTCTATACTTTATACTACTCTCAGTTCTTTATTGGTTTTCCTTCTTGGTTCATTTTCTCCCATTTCTTAAATTTTAGGGAGCCAAATGTAAACATATAATGAGTTTACTTAATGTACAAGATAGTGAGAATAACACTACGTTGAATTTTCACTATACTATTACAGTGAAACTAAACAAAACCTCTCTCATTGGTTAAATATTTACCTGCATCTAAATGTTTACTTGATGGAATATATTTAAGTAGATACTTCTTCATTTAACCTTTGTATAAGTGTATATAAGGTAATTTTAATTTATGCAAAAATTGTTTTAATCATATATACTATATATATACTTTTCAAAAGCTTTTACACTAACAGAATTTTTATCACTTTCTTAGAAATTAGTTACAGTATGGTTTTCAATTTATTCTATAGTATTACTTTTTCTTTGGTTTGTATATGAGATAACTATTTTTCTTTGCTTTGTATTAAGAGAACTTTTAATTTACTATTTTATATTATTTTCCTTTTCATAAATTGCCCCAATGTATTTATACACAGTTAAACTAAATTTTAAAACCTATAAATTATTTCTTCTAACAATATAATCCTTTATAAGAGGGCTTCATCAGGGCTGATTTTTTACTTTCTAAGCTCTGGGTCCAAAGTCTGATTTGCTTGAACAATGTTTATTTAGTAACCACATCATCTAGTTGCTGGGCTAGATGCTCTGATACACTTACTTTTGCTTAATAATATTTAGTGGATATTTTTTCTCTTTAGCAACTTATTTAAGTAACTGCATATTATTAAGTAAAAACTATTCTTGTTTTTATGGTAATATTATTAGAAACTCTTTTTAAGATAAGTTTAATTACATGTGACATGATTTTTAAAGACAATTCTATTATATAATTTAATTCCTTGGTTGAGTTTCCAAAATGTTCCTTTACTAGGATACTTTATTTTCTAAGTTATGACAGGAAAGGGACAAAGAAAGAACTGCATGACTTTTTACTTTGGCTTTAATTTTCTTCTAGGACTTCCAAACCAGATATGGTTGATTCATTAATTTACTAAATAGTATCTATTAAGTATCATTTTGGCCAGTGACTTAAAGTCATTGTGCTCTATTCTTAATGCATTAAATAGGGGAAACAATAATAACTCCCATATTCAGCTGAAATGCTGATTAACTGAGCTAATCACATTGTAGGAACTCCGTAAGTGGTAATTATTACAATTTTTTATCAGAATAAATATTTCAAACTTAGGAAACATAAATTATCTAAAATCCTTTAGAAAAATGCCTGGCATCCATCAAGTAGCCAGTTTAAATTAGTTATTCATTAGTGGAGGTAGTAATAGTATTTATTTCATAGCACTGGAATTAGTTTGTGTGGAGTAGGGACAACACAAAATGGAAGGGTAAAAAGTTAAACTAGACTGTATGAATTCAGGTAGTGTTTTGTTCCCAGCCTTATCGTGTGAGAACTCTGAAACATAGACTGAACTGGAGAGTTTATCCTGATTTCATGCCTCCAGACCCACCAGGGAAGCTTAGTCTTAGCTGCCTGAATCTGTCTGCCATTAGTTAGCAGGCATCCTGCCAAGGAAATGGAAGAATCAGTAGAAGGTAAAATGTACAAGAACTCATGGCAGGTGGCTTGACTTACCTAAGAGCAAGTCTTCTAAGAAGGTGTTAGCTGTTAGAAGCAACATCCATAACTGAGAGAAGAGTTCACTTAACTGGTAAATGGAGGCCTGAAGAACTGGACAATGCACTAAATGAATCTACTTTGGGAACTTTTTGGGGTCTCCCTTCCACAAGTCTCTGAATAAACTCATTGTGAAGTATTGGTCTTCTTACATTATTTTAATTACTATGCCATTAAAAGCAGAGTATATATTGTATTTTTTCAATATGTTGAGTTGAAGAAAATAAGAGCAAAACATATAAATAAATGCCATTACCAATTAATAAGATAATGGAAGATAAGAGATTGTGTTCAAAAGCTTAGGACAAAAGCACTTGTTTTATATGTTAAGGAGACATGGATGGTCTTCAGAAAAATATATGTAACCTCTGGGAATTATATAAATATGTGCTTCTAAATATGAGTATGTATTTTTCTAGAAATAAAACTACATTCTAAAATGGTTTTGTAACATAAAATGTTAGATAATCCCCGATGTAGAGTTTGAAATGGTTATGATTATGTTATCACAGACCCTCCACCTGGCTTAATTGTGATTAATATTTGTCTAAAAGAATAAGGAGATAAAATTGAGCTAACTGCAAAATAACTTGATTGGAAGACTTCTAATAATTCATTTTAACTGCCCGTCCCTAAAGTTATAACTAAGCAGAACTACAATACAGTAGTTATGAATTTAAAGTGTGATTTCTCCGAGTTGCATAATTTCAGTATGATTCTTTGTGCTGAGGTCTTATGTTTTGGGTGTGCAGGTACCCAGGAGGTTGTATCTGGACAATAGAAGGATTAGACTGGAAAAACAGAGAGGAAAACCACCATCATTTAAATTTTGTTCAATTTATTTCTAAACTTACCAGTCATTTATAATTGTAATTCATTTATAATTCATTCATGAAAGATGTTTTTCCAGTTGAAGAGGCAGTACAGAATAGAGTATAGAATAGTATAGTAAGGAATAAAGAGGAAATCTCTGTGCCTGTTGCTTTATCTGTGCACTGGTGAACAACAGTTATTCCTCTCATAGGCTTCTTATAAAGTTTAAAGGAGTTGATAACTCTCAAGTGATTCAACAGAACTTAACTCTGAATACAGGAGTATTCAATAATTATTAGCCATTATCATATACAGATTATCAATGAGTGCTATTATGATGATTCTATTTAAAGAAGAATAATTTGAAGAATAATTTAATGAAAACAGCAGATTGAAGATGGAAGATTATCTAAACTAACCCCTTTAATTTTTGGAATTGCTTATAAGAACCCTGAGGCGCAAGGGGACTATCATCAATGTTGTATTCTGCATTTATCTACTCAGAGTGAAGCATGCCTTTCTGAAAGATGTTCATTAGCATCATCATCCCCATTTGATTATCAGCAACAGGAATTAACAATTGCCTAAATAGCAGTATGAATCACTGGAGCTGTCCATCATTACTAATGATAATATAATTCATTATAAATAGTGATTTTAGATTTGGATACTAATTATAAAGGTGCTTGGTCATCTTCCAATAATTAGAGTTAAATATTCTGAAAATGAAACAATTGTGTTCTTCAAATACTATCTGAATTATTTGGTTGTAATTGTATTTATCACTTGTTAAAAGCAATCAAGTGCTTTTCTAATATAATTTAGATTTAGTCTGGGTTCATTCACTCAGAATACTTAGAATATTACAGAAAATAAATATAAAAAAGGAGGAAAATATTACTCAGCAAGAAAATTGGCTTAATCTAAAAAGAAACCATATATATTTTTTAAGATTTTATTTCTTTATTTGAGAGAAAGAGAGTGTGAGAGGTGGTGGGAAGTGGAGTGTGAGGAGGGAGAGGCAGAGGGAAAGAGAGAGTCAGACTCCCTGATGAGCAGGGAGCCCAACCCAGGCTCATGGAGCTGGGTCCCTGGACCTGAGATCATGATCTGAGCCAAAGGCAGATGCTTAACTGACTAAACCACACAAAAGCCCCAAGAAGCCATATTTTCTAGTCTTAATAAAAAATAAAAGAAAATGAAAGTCTTTAGAGGAATATAGACTTTAAATATGACCTCAGAATTGACTTAAGAGAAGACTGTTTATGGCTAGTCAGGGATGATCATTTTATTTTCATTATATCAGTTGAGTTTAAAAAAATACACATTATTTTCGATTCCTATTGTATAATGTGCAATGTAATTAAAATATGAAAATCTACTTAGCTATAGAGATAACTTCAGTCTTTATAATTATATTTGTTTTAATATTGTTCTTTCTGATAAAAGGATAAGCAGTTAGAGTTTGAAATCTAGTTTTATCTAAAGTTTTAAAACCAGGGATTTCCTTAATGTTCCAATTTTTCCAAATATTTGAATATATTTTTCTGAGTTTGTGTTCTCATGATAATAGCTGTTTATGTTCTGAAATTTATTGTTATTAGCTCTTGATCTATATATCTATATAAACATACAGTCCTGTATACCTTCTGTTATTGTTTGTTTGTTTAAGGTCCTTTGTAAAACTTCATACTTGCCGATTTCTTGCTATTATTATTCTGTACTAATCTCAGACAACATCAGCTCTCTCCTGGATTTTTGAAGGAGGTGACCCAGATGAGATGGATTATTTGAAAAGCAACTAACTCTTCCCTTAGGAATTAGTTACTTGGGCATATCAAGACAGATGTACTGGAGCTTATTTCCTCCAGGGCTGCTGAATTGTATTACTCCTAAGGGCACTACTCACACTGTACTCTGGAACTGTGCTCTAAAAAAGCATTCACATAGAACGCAATGAAAATGCTGCTCACTAAGGTGGTGTAGGAAGTATAGTGGATCTAAGTTTATTTATTCTTATCATAATTCTTATATGTCAACCTGTATATAATAATGCTATGATTTTTCCAATTATCATGCTGAAAGACAATGTAAAATATACAACACTCTCATGAGTAATATCCAAAGGAATTCATTAAAAACAAATCTATACCTGGGTTTATACTTATATTTAAATCTGAATCTATACTTTAAAGTCCTAGAATATTCTAAAGAAAAAAGATACATTTTTTTTCTTTTACTGAAATTAGTATCTTACAGGTATATAAATATGCTTACCTACATTTCATATTACAACTGTTTTTATTAAAACAATTATTTTTAAATCAATAAGTTTATCTCCCTTGTACATGTTCTACAAATTTAGTTTTTATAGTATATTAATTTAAAAAACCCTCTTCAGTTTTAGATTGCACTAAGAAAGAAAGAATAATCTTGAATTCTGTCATAACACACATAGCAATTAACAGCAGAGCATTTGATACCATCTTCTCATATAAGAGAGCCAGGATGTCCCTTTCTAAAACGTAAAGTATTACCAGTCACACCTTGCAGACCCTGAATGAACCTTGACTTGGCAATTGGTGGTCATTTCAGGGAGGCCTGGCAGAATACAGCATGTGTCTGAAAAGGCCTATACCCTAGACGCCAACATGGGTACAGCCGCCCTTGCATCCAACCTGGGAAAATGAAAATGGAGGGAAAATCTTGAGATGGCAGCAACAGCCAGAAGAGGGAGTCAGAACTTTGAACTGACTAAACATTTGCTAAATGAGACTCAAAATCAGTGTACTGAGTTAAAGCTCAGGCTTAACCCATAGTAAGCAGACCTGAGGGCCCAAAGGCAAGCGATCGGTAACAGACAACAAGAAATGTAGGTTTTATTGTATAGCTAATTTATAGTGCACACCTAATTCAGAAACTTACGGAAGATGGTGCAGCTTCGTGGCAGACGGAGCTATCTACAAACATTTGGTACACAGATATTTTTAAACAGATGCAACATGACATGTACTGCTCCAGTCACTGAGATAAACTGAATAAAAATCAGTATTATTCCTGCCCTTATGAAAATTGCACCTTTAGTGTGGGAAGACAGATATTTACAAAAGAATCATGATAGTAAATTCAAAATTAAAACAGATCATTTTATTTTAAAAGGTGGGGGAAGGAACAAAGAACTATAAAGTTTTTAACGAAAGGGCGTACCTTGAACTGGGAAGGAGGAGCTGGAGTAGACATAAAATACTCTGACCTGGGACTGGTGACCTGAACCCTGACAAGTGGCATGGAGTTAATTCACGTGGTTTGGAGGGGAGAAGAATCTACTCTTTGCTTTCCTACCTGGTAGAAAATTTAGAAAATACAAAGTTAGGGAGAAATGGTTTCCAAATTCCTTGTTTGCATCTTTTGATTGTTGAAACTCCGCTTTTCTTCTTTAACTCTAGCCTGAATTGGGGAAGGATAAAAAAAGGAAAATGAGAACTTTTGACCTTCAAAATACAATCTTAAGGAAAGTAAAAAGGAAAGACACAAAATGGTAAAATTCGTTGTTGAAACATAAATCTCAAAAAGGCTTGTATGCAAAATAAGTTCTAAAAAATCATAAAATTAATTTTAAAAGAATCTCTTGTTAAATGGGTAAAAATTTTACTATATTCACCAAAAGACTTAAAAATGGCAAATATCTATTTTAAAGATGCTTAAAATCATTAGTTATTAAAGAAATGCAAGTTTAAACCACACTAAGATGCCACTCTATAACTATTAGAACAGCTAGAATTAAATACTGATGATGCCAAAGAAGAATATGAAACAATAATTTTTATATATTGTTGTTAGTAATACAAAATGACACAGGCACTTTGGAAATTAGTGTTTCAATTCCTTTTCCTTTTATAGAGATAAATAATTATCATACAATGCAGAAATCCCACATACCACTCATGAATATTTATCTGAAACAATTAATTAATCAATATAGTTATGACATATTTGATTTCTAATTAATAAATTATATTAATTTTGGAAATCATATTATATGAATTTACCCTTATTTTTATATAAGCTTCAACATTATTATAAAACTTATAAGTACAGATAGAAACAATTTTACAAATGGGTGACTTAGTTCATTTATATAGCAATCTATAAATTTTTAAAATGAAATTATATTTCAAATATTAAAACATAGTTGAGGGGTGCCTGGGTGGCTCAGTGGGTTAAAGCCTCTGCCTTCGGCTCAGGTCATGGTCCCAGGGTCCTGGGATCCAGCCCCGCGTTAGGCTCTCTGCTCCGCAGGGAGCCTGCTTCCTCCCCTCTCTCTCTGCCTGCCTCTCTGCCTACTTGTGATCTCTCTCTCTGTCAAATAAATAAATAAAATATTTAAAAAATAAAATAAAACATAGTTGAAATATGTTTAAATATTAAAATATAGTTGAAATATTTGGGCATAAATAATTCTATCTTTTCTTAATAACTTGTAGTAACTACTTATATATGGGTATTCTAGAATCTATGCTCCATATGTAACTTACTGTTGTTTGTTTGTTTGTTTGTTAAAAAACAATAAAATATGACTTTCTGGGAAATGGAAGGAAAGTTTTTAGGGTACTGAAAGGAGAATGATTATTTAACCTTCTAAGTTAAGGCCACAATAGATGTTTGATTTCATTAACTTAGGTAGTTACAGAGTAAAGGCCAGGGAGTAATAGTCTGTGCACTTAGTATCTGAACTTTAGTCAAAGTGCACTTTACTTACTGGTCAGCCCACATGACTTGATGGTAGTGTGCTATTTTGATCCTTACAGAAGCAAGTTGTGTGTTTCCTAGAAAAATTTTCCTGGAAAAATTCTCAACTTTCTAATATATCAGAGCTCGTTAAGAGTTACTAAATAGATTGGAAAGAATATAAAATAAGCAATGATTCTAATAAGCTGTTGGGGGTTCTAAAGCTGAGTTCACATAAGAGAAAATGATGAAATGTGAACCTCAAAGGAGAAAGACAGATTTGGTAGGGAGAAGTTAGTGAATTTCTCTTCTTCCTAGAAGAAAATTTGGACATTCTAGAGAGGATGAGACATTCCTTCATCTCAAATAGGAAGAAGAAGCTGTGGGGGATCAAAGCTGAGTTAAAGTCAAAAAAGTTAAGAATTTATATCAAAACTATGGTAATAAGACTGAAAAATTTAGTGATAAGACTGAAAAATAAATGATAGATAGATGATAGTTGACAGATAGATAATAAAGCTTTACACAGGAAGCAATGTTCCATAGGAATTACAAGGTTGTGTGAATGAGAAGCAAAACATTCTGGAGTAGAGATGCATCATGAAGACTGGTTGCCATGCCAGTACATTATGTTGCATATCTGAATAGATTGTCTATTTAGACAGAAGGGATACCTATGAGGACGGTTAAATGTATTTTCCATTATGCAAATAGATTTTCTTGTTTTCCCTTTTATCTCTAGTGACTAATACAAAATCACCATTCATTTTGATTGACTTTCTTGCAGTGTTTTTCTACATTAAAAAAATCCATATACGCACCCTTTCATGCATTTAATTAGCAACTTTTGGTGTATGATGCATATTAACATTAGATTTAATACAAGATTAACTAATAATGATCCAAACCGTTCTAGAGTGATGTAGATACAATTTCTGAAAAACACAACAAAATTTTACATTATATATGATATAATAAAGTATGACAAAGTTCTGGTATTTATTTTAATTATTCTTTAAAAGGAAATAATGAATATTCTTTCCATATATGGCTAGAAAAGATGGATTTTTCTCTGCTGTGCATTTTTTAATGAAGTTATTTATTTGTGCAAACTTTGGTTGCTCTTCCACTATGTGAACCACACAATCTAGATTAGAAGGTCTAGTTTCTTAAATTGCATTTTTTAAATAACTTGCTGAGAATTCCCAGTATCTTCACCTATAACTAGATCTAGGTTTCTAATCAAATTACTAAATTCTCACTAATTCTATTTCTTTAGTTCTAGATAAACCTTTTTTTCCTGTAAAAGTAATATCATGTAATGGTAAAGATCACAGCCTCAGAAACTGGTTGCCTCATTTTAAGATTAGACTTCTCCTTTTACTAGCTCTGTGACCTTGGTTAAGTTTTTTATGACTCAGTTTTTTCATCTGTATAATATGGGAGATAATAAAAGATCTTATAGATCCTTTGAGTCTTACATGGGTTACTCAATATGAAACACCAAAGTTCCTGGCATATATTAAATTCTATGTAATGCTAAAAACATTTATTATTACAACCATTGTATTAACATTACCACTAACTATGCATATCTGTGTCATTCTTGATCTTTCAAAGAACATTCTGCAAAACTTCAGCTGTGTAATATCCTTTAAGATATTTTTTTCCATGCTACTTAATGATCTATCATATGTGTCATTTCCTGGACTAGTAGAAAGTGATGGTAAGGATACATAGTCAATTTTAAGTTTCTGGTTGCATGATTATAATTTACAAATTATCCAGCACTGAATAGAAGACACTAAAACTGTAGTAACTACTGTTTCATGGGTACAATGTGCCGCTATTCTTATATATGTTCTTATATAATCTAAAATGAATTTATAACCACTAAAACTGGCAGTTTCTCATTTTGCTTATATTTTTGAAGGTCAATTATTTATTTATTAGCTTTTGGACATGGCCTCACAAGAAGAACAAATCATGCACATACTTGGATTCCTAAGCATCTTAAATCTGTTTTCCATTCCCAATCTCCCTTGCTCACAAGTTCTGGAAGGCAGTGTATGCATACAATACAAACCTAACAAATACCTCTTTATTGCTGGCTGGGGCTTCCATGTCAAATTCTGATATCAAAATCTGTTGGATTTGGGTAGAACACAAGGGGTGACTCTGTCATCTAAATTAAGCAGAACTAAGTGGCTTAGAATCCAATCAATTGAAGGTTGTTTTTTTCCCTATATCTACTCCAAGCTCAAATAAAATTGTAGCTCTTAAATGGTGGAAGTCAAAGGAAGCCAAGGAAACCATAGTAACCCATAATAAGAAAGGAGAACAGAAACCGGAAAGACAGAACAAAAGAGTGTTTGCCTAATGACTAGAGCACAGCAGGCTGGAGCAGTGAGAAGGTGCTACAGTATTGAATTGAAGAATAAAAGCTCTGCAGTTCAAGTCTTTGGATTCAAACACACAGAATATATGGCTGTGTAGGTTACCTAACCATTTTCAGACTCTTTTTTTTTTTTTAAACTAATGAAATTGGAATAATTAAAGCAGCTACCTCATTGGGTTTATATAGGTTTATAGACATTTTAAGTTAATATAAGGGATGTCACAATGCAGCTTTCTACCACCTAAAAGTGCTTCATAACTATATTAACCATTATTAATTTGGTCTCCAGATCTCTTTAATGTTCTATGAAAAGAAAAGTAATGGAAAAACAGAGATATGACTTGTGTTCTCAGAGGATTCAGTTCTTGTTCATTTTAACCTCGGTAAAGCTCATGAAGGAAAGACACAAAAAGAAAGCACCAAAGGTAAAAGAGGGATACTGGTGAACTAGAACACTCACTCATTTATGCACTAAAGATTTCTAGAGTTTCTCCATTATTTAGGTGTTGGAGTTCAGTCAGAAAAATAAACAAAAATATCCTGTCTTCATGGGCCATAGATTCTAGTGCAATGTAATAAAAATATTAAATAATTAAAATATAATGGGTGCTAGGTCATAGGAGTGCTAAGATAAAGATAAGGCAAAGAAAAGAAACAATATGTCAGGCAAAGTATGCCATGTTCGGCAGAGGAGCTGGGAGAGTCCTCCCTGAAATGTGACATCTGAAGAACTTGGGAAGTGAAGTGAGGCATAAATGGGACCAGATCACAAAAGGTCTAGAAGACTGTCAGAAAGATATTGGCTTTATCCTTAATATGATGAGAGTAATTACTGAGAGATTTTGAGGTTCAATATGTTCTGATACATGCTTTAAAAAGGTCATTCAGGGCACCTGGGTGGCTCAGTCAGTTAAGCATTTAACTTTGGCTCAGGTCATGATCTCGGGATCCTGGGGTCAAACTGGGGAGAATAGTTTGGTTGGGGTAAAGGGACCAGAAGGGAGACATGCTGGGTAAATATTGCAACAATCCAGGTAAGAAACTATGTTGACTCAGACCAGGGTGGTGTCAGTAAAAAAATCCTGTGTAAGTGGGAACATTATGGATATATATTTTAGAAATCTACCAGATAATATTTCTAAGAGATTCAAGAAGAGTTAGAAAGGACCTCTTTAAGGATAGGTTTGCTATATATTAAATTAGGGAAGCCTGAGCAAAGAGCAGCATGGCTTATGGGAGGGGTGTGTGGGATGGGCAATGATAAGAAGGATGAGGAAAAGAAATATAGACATCAGAATATTTACCCAGGAAGAAACATGCTTTGTGTGCTTTCCCTTCCCAAATTGTATAAACTTCAGAACGGATGGCCAGGTTTTGGTTTTGAACAACAGAGTTATAATTTTAGCTTGAAAGCTTTGATGCAGCTTTAAAAAGGAAAAGTAGAACTTCATAGTTAGAAAGTCTCAAGAAAGCAATCATGCCCCTAGCTCTATAGTCTTGTCACTTAATTGATCTTTAATTTATCTAGTCATTAATTTAAGAAATAATTTTGGAGTGCCTTCTTTGTTCTAGGGAATGTGAAAAAAATTTGCATATGTTATAAACAAAACAACTATGGCCCCTACCCTTATTTGAGTTTACACAACTCATTGGGGATATGTATGCACACATATGTTTCTGTGTAAATCATTAAATGATTCTAGGTCAAGGAATTTTGCCATCTTATTGTGTTAAGATGCATCGGTATGTCAGCAGGTTAAATGTTCAGAAGCAGCCATTATTATAAGTGATTAGCTATGTTGGATGTGTACCATGGGGAATCTTAAAAATAGATTTTGAAGGTGTAGCAGAAAAATGATTTTCAACAGAAAGTGAGGAACATAATGTTGCATTTATAAATTTGCCTTATAGCATTCATCAGTAATCTAAAGATTTATGAACACACTTCAAAGGTCCAACCACCAAATAGTAGCTGAGGACCACTTAAAAATGAGTTAATATAAATGACATTCATAAGATAGCAATACTTTATATAAAAATGTCTTACTGGAATTTAAAGAATTAAAAAAACCTCCATTCAGAAAGCAGTGAGTGTTATTTCTGTTTTGTTTTTTTTTTTAATAGTTACAGGCTCAGTGTAGTTAGAAACATATTTACTAATAAAATGGCTTTTAAAGTAATGGGATAAGCAGCTGAAACAACATTCATAACAGAACAAGCTAGATCAAAAAGAATTGTCTTTTTGTATTAAATTTTGTGTTATTGTGTGTGACATTTAATTTCTATATTTGTTTTATAGACATCCTTAATGAATATTTTAAAAGCAATTAAATAACATTGAGTATATAAAAATTATCTACATTTATACATGTAAACATACATTTAGAAATATTCAATTATGTATATATACATATAAGCAAATATGCATGTGTATGTACTCTATAAATTATCAAGAAAATACTAATAGATTTTCTACTTAAACTTGATTTTATGCTAATAATTTTAGACAAATTCACTAGGGCATACCTTTTCTATATTGTCTGACTTTCTTCAAGTCACTTGGTAGATTTAAAAACTCTGAATAATATTTTTAAGAGGCTGCATTAAAATAATATGTGTGAGTAACTATATATAACAGTATGTATGTAGTTATATATATTTTGCTCAGGCCTACCTTATAGAGATGTTGTATTTGAATTTTCATAAACTGCTGCCAGATTTATACAACCCTCCTTTTTCTGTGTCCATTTACTGTAGGAATAATGTACTTTGTGAAGTAGAAATTTTCTTGGTTGCCCCACCTAGGAATACCTCTTTATTTGAGAATATTTAGTTAATGACCCACATTATGCTGTGAGTCTTGGAACTGGTGGGAGTTATAAATCACCCTGCATCATTGAAGGTTAAAGACAAGCTAATCACTTTTTGGCCTCTCTTAGACTAATACTTGAGCATCTGAAATTAAGGAGATGAATTTAACCCAACCTTTAATTTGGGAGGCAGTGACACAAAATCTAAGTGGTCATAGAGAATTGTTTTTGGTGTCAGTCATGCACCAGCATCTGGTTTACAGGAGCATAGTGGCAACAATACCAGTCATATCCATACCAGTAATATGCATGCAGCACTTTATGGTATGTCTGGTTTTCATTTGCCTATGCAATAGGTTTTCCAAATATAACCACAACAATATCTCCATCTTATATGCACTTCTAGAATGTGACCTAGATATTCTGCCATCATTGAGGGCTCCAGGCTTGGCTACAACCAAAAGAATACGGTGGAAGGGAGGCTGTGTGATTTCTGAGGCCAGGCCATAAATAGTGATGCTGCTTTCTGCCTGATCCAATGGGATTCTAACACTTGAAACATTCTGTCAACATAAGTGGGCCAAGCCTTCTGAGGCCACCAAGCTGTGAGGAATCCTAAAAAGCTAATATGGAAACCATGTGAGCCTATACACCAAATGGCTTGAGACTGCTTTGAAAGAAATTCCTGGTCAACTGCTCCAGTGTCCCCCACCTCAAGATTCAGCCACCACCTGATTGTAACTACATGAGAGTCACTGAGCCAGATGTCTGAGTTGTACCTGGATTCCTGACCCATGGAAACTATGAGATGAAGTAATATTATTGTTGTTATTTTAACCCACAATGTTTTGGAGTACTTTGTTATCCAATGATAAGTAAAAGAATGGCTTTCAATTAAGGGAAAAAAATCAAAGAAGTACAAATAAATTAGAAGTACAAATAAAAAAAAAAATTCTCTCACATGCTTCCACATTCCTGACCTTATCATGCTCTAGTTTGTGATGGAATTGCATGTGAGGAGTCTTAGGGGTCCCTTGTTTCTCCTTTCTGATGCTTCTACTGCACACCCTAAAGTAGGTATAGTTCTAACCTATTATACTTCTGAAGTGTTCCTCTTCCTTCACAAAACCCTGATGTTGAACCTTAGATGATTCCTGTGGGAAGAGAGGCATTTTTATTTTACTTACCAGGATCACTGACTTTTCTCTCTCAGTATCTTAACCTTTTCTTTAATTACTGGAGAATTATTTCCAGTTTCCCTTGAGCCTCCATCTTTCTTTTGACTCCTACCTTTTTTATGGCCCACTGAATATTATAACCATCTTACATTTGATAAATTTCAAATACAGTGTTTTGGTAAAGAAAGACTGGATTTTTCTTATCTGGATGTTTTTCTTTGCAAAAATAAATGTCTTTGTCTCACTGAGAAACCAACCTCTTAAAACTGAGGAATTAGGTGTATGGTCCAGGATAAAGTAGGACCGTTAGTATTTAGGCAACACCATATTGTGTTTGTTTGTCTTCACATGAGCTCCCCAAGGTCCCACTACATTTTCTTGTCTGTAATATTTTATAGACCACCTCAAAGCACATTTTCTCTTTACCTATATTTTAGTTCACATTTTGCTACTCACCTCTACAGCTGTGCCATCATCTATGCACTACCCACCTGTAGAAGAGCCCTATCCAACCTTGGATGTTTTCCAGTGATTTTCCTGAGATAAAGAAAACTTCATCTTGTAACTAATGCTTTTCCATTATTTAAAAAAGTGTTTGGATACCTTTGTTTTTCTCAATAGAGACAGATGTGTCAGAAACTGTAACTGTATTTTAAATACCTAAGAGCTTAACTTGAGCTATTAAAAGAAGTGTATGTTATAATATATAAAGAATCTTCATAACATGGCAAATAGATTGCAATATCCATGGGTAGACAGTAAAGGGGATAGAGTAATGGTAAAGGATCAGTCTCCATGTGAGACTGTACATGAAAATAAAACAGAAGAACTTGATGCCTGTGTGCTGTGTGCTCCCACTCAGGGATGTAGCCCAGAGTAGATCAGGAAGACTTTGGTGACATAATAGGCAAAAAGTAACTGAATCTATTCTGCCTTCTCAACTCTGCAGCTCCACAACCACCAGACAGGTGTCTACAAAAAATGATAGTAATCCTTAGATCAGAAGTATTTCCTATGGAACCCATCACCCAGAGAAACAGAGCTACTCTGTTCATGGAGGTGGCAGAGTGCTCAGGACCCCTCATGCAGCTAAATGTCATTTGAAACCCGGTGAGAACAAGGCTTAGAAATATATTACCAGTGGTTTCCACTAAGGAGCAAAGGATAGGGACACTTGGATGGCTCAGTCGTTAAGTGTCTGTCTTTAGGTCATGATCCCAGGGTCCTGGGATCCAGCCCCGCATTGAGCGTTGCATCCCTGCTTGGTGGGAAGCCTGCTTCTCCTGCTCCCACTCCTCCTGCTTGTATTCTTTCTCTCACCATCTCTCTTTGTCAAATAAATAAATTAAGTCTTTAAAAAAAAAGAGCAAAAGTGAAAACAGTTGTTCATCTCTGTTTTAAATTCAATATTAATTTATTTCCTACACTCTGGAGGTTATGTCAATTTTTTTCAGATACTTTTTATATCTCTATGGAATCTCTTTTCAGCTGCTTTCTTTTCTTGTTTTATATAGTTATATTTACTTTCTAGAAAAATGTGTTATAAATTAGTATTTTTATGAACAATGCAGATATGTTGCCTAATTTCAACCCAATGCTTGAGACTCTTGAGGAAAAAAATAAAAGAAAGTTACTATCAGTTAATTACTGTATTAAGCCCAGTTATAGGATGTTGGAAGTACCAAATTAAAACCAAATATTTTCCCACTATATCCCTCATGAAAATGAAGCAAAAGCTTACTATCAGTAAGAGCTAAATACATTGAAATCTAGATGTTTTTGTATTTAGGAAAATTTTCATGTAACAACACAGAATTTTAATAGCACAAACATGAAAAATAGAATTTCCTTTACAACTAATCAGTTTAAAGTAATGTCACAACTGGTTTTAAAAAGTAATTGACTTAGAAAAGATATATCTGGAAAAAATGAACAAGAAAAATGTTTTTTATTATTTGTATTACATTCATAACAAATGACATTGATAAGACAGTAGCAAGAATGAGGTAGAAATTGGAGGAATATTCATGGTAATTCTAAGTGCCTTGAAAAGTTGATCTGAATTGCTTGCATCAAAGAGAAAATAGACTCCTTAATGATCACTTCTCTGACAACTAACAGTAACATCATTTTTAGCTATGACTGCTAAAATTAGATACCTTCCTCTTGGAAATATGCATTCCCTGACAACAGCACAGGGTGACAGCCTTCACCTCATGATAAGAGGGAGAGGAATAATCCACTTTAAGTGAGCAATCTCTGTGATAAAGAAAAAAAATGTTACATAAGAAGGATTTGATGGCAAAATATATATATATATATATATATATATATATATATATATGCCACACTAATTACTTTAGCAATATTTACTGAAGTGTTTGCTTTGATTTTAAATAGAGTATACAATTTTCAAGATATTCCATTATTAGGACTGTTCATACCAGGAAAAGAGACTTTTATTGTTGACAAAGGGCTTTTAACAACTTGTTATATAATTATGCTTACTTGAATAAACGACACAATAGAATGTACTTGTTAGAAGTGCAAACAAATGACTTTTAAACTGCTGCCTTAAGGCTGCTAGCTGTTGATAACTAAACTGGCAGGGCGATGCCATGATCATTTCCCTGGCCCTGCAAAGCTAGACTATGGGACCTTGTCAGGCTATCCATCACAGCTTGTCACCTGAAGACATAAATAAAAATTCAGCATTTCCCCAGATCTAGTAGAAGTCTGGTATGTCTATTTAGAGTCCCTATGGCAAAATTATGGCTTAAATTCAGCCTTTTAAAATGTATACATTAGTAGCAGTGCAGACATAGAGTCAACATTCATTTTGCACACTTAAAACAAAATGTACTGAGAAAATAAGGTCCAAAGTGAGAGAAATAGCTACAAAAATATTAAGTTAAAAGCTTTTAATTTTATAAATCATGATAATTTGACAAATCAATGTGTAAATGGAAAGGAATTACATCTATTATGCCATAAAGAATCACCAAAATGTCATAGGAAGAAGGGAGAAAATGTTTTGTTCTTTTGAAATATTTTGTTAAAACATACTCTAAATACAAGTGTGGATTAGAGAATTACTATAGAACAGAAGTCTATAAATTTTTCTCTGTAGGGCCACATAATAAATATGTTAAGCTTTGAAGGCCACATGTGGTCTCTCTCACAAATTCTTCTTTGGTCTTATTTCACATTTCTTAAAGACCATTTAAAAACCAGTCTTATCTCATTAATGGTATAAAAAAGGTAAAGGGTCCACAGGCCAGACCTAACCCACGGGTCATACTTTGCAGACCTCTGCTGTGAAAAATAAGCAAATTCATATATATATAATGAAAAAGTACAATTTTTTTTTAATTTTTAAAGACTTAATTTTTCCTCTTGCAGTGATTATTTTCATGTAACAAAGAATTCTATAAAAATATGTCAAATTTTATGACACTGGAAAAGTAACTATTAGATAGCACCCTTGGCATGTGAGTGTATTTCATAACAAATCAGCATTTCTAGCTATACTTACACATTTTGAAAAAGAGAGTTTAATACAAATTGGATGGTACTCTAGCGGTATTGTCACTTAAAATGGTACTGAGAGTAGTCTTGTGACAAACTACATTAAATTTAGCTCAATGCCAAAAGCAGCTGTTTGAAATAGTCTTGGATGCACTTCAGACATGTGTATCTTGGTGTGATGTTACAAATCATCCTTTTTAACACGTGCCATTTTTACTACTAACACAAAAGCAGCAACAAAATAAACTTTGAATTTTTAATTTCTTTGGCATCACTCTGTGTGTGTGAATGTGTGTCTATCTAAATGAATGTATGCATTTATCATAGCTGCCCGAAAGGTAAAGAACGGTCAGTCTTGTTAGATATTTTGGGGAGTGAGAAGAAATCATTGTTACAGAAAAAATATTAAGCTTTATGAGTTCTACAGGCAACAAAAGGTAACAAAAATTATTATGAGATACAGTGAAATTATACATGTTTTTGACATTATTGAAATTATCTTTGCTGGATTATATGCTGTTTAGAACTTATTTTTTTTTTTAATTTTTTATTTTTTATAAACATATATTTTTATCCCCAGGGGTACAGGTCTGTGAATCACCAGGTTTACACACTTCACAGCACTCACCAAATCACATACCCTCCCCAATGTCCATAATCCCACCCCCTTCTCCCAAACCCCCTCCCCCCGGCAACCCTCAGTTTGTTTTGTGAGATTAAGAGTCACTTATGGTTTGTCTCCCTCCCAATCCCATCTTGTTTCATTTATTCTTCTACCCACTTAAGCCTCCATGTTGCATCACCACTTCCTCATATCAGGGAGATCATATGATAGTTGTCTTTCTCTGCTTGACTTATTTCGCTAAGCATGATACGCTCTAGTTCCATCCATGTTGTTGCAAATTTTTAACTAGCAGAAACTGTGCCAACTAATCGAAAGTTATCACCCTTCCAAATTGATACACTTGTTAATCTTCTGTTTCAAATGCCTTGATTTTTAAGCAATGTTTTTGTTATTCTTAGTGCCAACAGAAAGTATTTCACCAACTCCGAAACTGTTTTTTAAAAGTGGTGGCTACCTTTTCTGCCCTTATAAAATAAAAAAGTTAAGTACTTAAATGTTTTTGAACCAATAAGTCATTGCCAATTTTCAAATATTCAAGAGAAGGTTTTTTTCATTAGTAAATACTCTCTGTGCTCCAGGCATTGTGTAGGAATTAAGAAATCCAAATGAATAAGTTTTAAAAATGCATGCTAGAGGAGACAATAAGCATGACATAGTTCAGCTCTAATATTTTCTGGGCACAGATATACCATGGGTATTTTACATAAGTTTATGATTTATTACCTAAAACAACCTAAGGAGTCAGGTCACAAGCTAAGACTCATGAGATTTAAATAGTAATTTTACTACCTAAACTCAAATAAATAACCAGTAGGTTGCATTCAGGCTTTGGAGATAGATTTGCCCTAAATCTATAGTCTAATTTTGTTTACTGATTTTTCTGTTGATCCAAGTATACTCTTTAGCTATCTTTTTTTTTTTTTTTCCAACAGCAAAAGAAAACATCTGAAAGTCTTAAAGGAAACACAATTATAATTGCCTGAGGTCTACTAAGATTATTCCTGGAGTCCATTCTTGTGACTAAAAATTTCTTTTTCACCAAGATTTTGATTATTTGGTTATTTGCAAGTTTTACCAACTTGCCATCTCTATCCCTATTTCATTATTCTTGTCTTAACTTACATGTTCCTCATTTTTAGAATTCTCATTTGAGTATATATTGCCACTGAAATTATTAATACTCAGATTTTTTTTTTTTTTTTTTTTTTTTGAGTGAGAGCAAGAATCGGGGTGGAGGCAAAGGAAGAGAGAATCTCAGGCAGACTCCATCTCATGAGATCAGGAACTGTGCCTGAAATCAAGACCCACATGGTTTAACCCACTGCATCACCCAGGTGCCTCTGATTTTTAAATTTTTATCTTGACTTTAGATGTCATCTTATTTTTCTTCTTCCAACATAGTTAAAAAAAAATTCCAGTGTAGATTTTCTAAAGTAGTAATAAGTAAATGGAAAAGACTAGAAGAAAATGTGGGAAAGTGGAAAAGGACTGGAAGAAAATAAGTCACTTTATAACCTAAAGAAAGCTTTAGCATCTACCCGGTGAAGGGATGGGGGGTATCCTGATCCGGCTCTGTGGTTTTGGTTGTCTTTTTTTCCTGTAGATTTAGCTACAAAGTGGTACATTACTGGTCCTTCCACCACTGCAGAGACGCTGGCCAGACTGAGTGTGGGAAAGCCTTTGGGTTCATCACAAGCAGTCAGCTTTTTCCACTTGACCTACGGGTTTCCAGATGATCAGTTCTACCTTATGCTCTACCTTAAGTGAAGGAGTGTTTTGCATGCTTAAACAAAGAGTGTGTCCTTTACATAATGAGACAGATGGTGGGTCTGACAAAAATCACACTTCAGGATTTTTTTCCCTTAATATTACATGCAACTAAATGTGTACCTAGAATGTGATTATTAAATAGCCAGCAAAATGGTAATAGCGGTACTACAGAGGACCTTAAAAGAATAAACTTTTTTTTTGTATGTTACTGTAGTTAAATATTTCTAATTATTCAATAGGAGAAACCATATAATAAGCAATCACATGGGAACCAAGAAATTACTAATATTTACTTGGACATGCAGAGGGTTTTTTTTGTTTGTTTTTTGTTTATTTTTTAAATTTTTGTTTATTTGACAGACAGAGATCACAAGTAGACAGAGAGACAGGCAGAGAGAGAGAGGGAAGCAGGTTCCCCGCTGAGCAGAGAGCCCAATGCGGAACCCGATCCCAGGACCCCGAAATCATGACCCGAGCGGAAGGCAGCGGCCCAACCCACTGAGCCACCCAGGCGCCCCAGGACATGCATAGTTTTAAGAATGCTTTAAACTCATTATAGCATGTTTCTTTTCTAGGAGCTGGTGATGCTGTAATTTAAGTAAAGCACTTTGCATTGAAATCATATTTTAGAGATATCAGAGAAAATTTGACTTATGGCATCACTCTGGAAACCCCTTCACAGATAAGTTGGATGTACAAATGTACTAAGTTTCAGACTCATGACTTGCCCTGTGCCAAATGCTAGTAAGTGTTATCCAGTTAGGCCCATAATACATATCTCTAATTCTCAATGCAATTTTTCATTACACCATGCTGTCAAATAGGTACAGGATATAGTGGCATTGGGTTAATTATGGACTTCTCTATGGAAGACATGGAGTTCAGGTGCCCTTAAAAACCAGCTTAACATTCCCACAATGGCTTTAGGAGGAGGTAGGTAGTACAGTTCAATGAGTCAAAAAAAAAAAATCTCAAATTCAAACACTGTCTTTAAGTTACTTTATTGTATTATTACATTGCTGTCAATGTTATTTTGATGAAAAATGGTTATTAGAATATATATATTTACATATATACGTATATATATTCTAATAACCGTTTTTCATCAAAACATTTCATCAAAATATACATGTATATATGTGTGTATATATATCTTATATATAAGCAAGTGCTATAAGTGCTATTATAATTTAAAATTTTTATTTACCTAAAGGTCTATCAGTATCTGTTATTCCAAAAGTTAAATATAATCTTCCTGTTTGCTCTCTTCCAGAGTCTGCTCTTGTGATACCAAAATATGCTTAAATGTAGCAGAATGTCTCTATAACCTATAACAAATTTCCTAGCTTTAAATATAAGCAGCTTTTTCTTCTTGATTCAGAAATTACATTCAACATGTCCTCCCCCAGACTCTCGTTGCATAAGGCACTCCCTTGTTCTTCCACATATTTTACAGTTCATCATCTGATTTTTTGGTTTAGCATACCCCTTTTCTTTACTCTGAGCCAAAGCTCCTATGTTCACTTATCTTTACAAACTTCTGGGAGAATATTCTGCTCCTTTCTTAATGGGAACATTTCTAATATTGTGGCATGGCAACCATTCTGGTCCCTGAACACAAAATTCCTATCAGGGATCTCATCACTCAAGCATCATAGTTATTCCTTACTAAGATCAAAAGTGACCAGAAGTACAATAGAGTATGGAATGGGATGTGTATGACAATATCAATAAATAATATTATAGAAAAGAAGAGAGGGGAAAGAGGGAGAGAAAGGGATTGAGAGAGAGAGAGGGAGAGAGAGATTGAGAGAGAAGAAGAAAACTGATTCAGAGAAAAACTGGTCAAGACTTTATAGATGGGTGAAATACACACAGACATAAAGGAGAGGTGAGGTGATACACTGAGAATGAATAATAATGCTGCTAAATTTTAAGAAAGAAATCTTAAATACAGTGTGTTTGTTCTCAGCTCAGCAATACTCTCACTGGGCACAGCTCTACCATAAAATATTATTCTCAAAGGCTTTATGCTCATAATTCTTCCTAGGAAGACTGGTTTTCACAAGAGAGTTCAATAACAATAGGCTCAATAATTATCTCTATCTACTTGTAAGGGGCTTCATGGAAGTCATTCACTTAAATTTCATAGTATTCAATAAGATTTAAGGAAATCAATCCACATACCTAGAGGGCCCACAAATGTTACAATTTTTATTTTCCCTACAGATTGCCTAACAAATTGGGACCCTACTTGAAGCAGATCTAAATTAATTTTGTTAAGTCTTTCTATGTCCATCATGTAAAGTATACTAAACACCCCTCAGATTCCAATTCATGTTCTAGGCTAGTTCTTGTCACAAAACATTGTAACCTCTTATAATAAACCAGAATCATTTAATCATCAATTTATTTACTCACTTATTAATGATGATGAATCCCTTCAATTTTTGTTTCTCTGTGAAACTATGTCTCCTTAAATTTTGAATGATAGCTTTGCTGGATAGAATATTCTTGGTTGCAGATTTTTTTCTTTCAGCACTTTGCATATATCATGCCACTCCTTTCCAGCCTTCAAAGTTTCCATTAAAAAATCAGCTGACAACCCTATGGGGTTTTCTCTGTATCTATCTGCTTCCTTTTTCTCTTGCTGCTTTTAAAATTTTCTTTTTATTACTACTTTTTTTGGCCATTTGAATTAGTATGTGTCTTGGTGTGAACATTTTTGGGTTGATTTTGTTGGGAGCTCTCTGCTCCTCCTGGATCTATTTCTTTCTCCAGATCTGGGAAGTTTTCAGCTGTTATTTCTTCAAATAAATTTTTTTAGCTCTTCTCTCTCCTCTCCTTCTGGGATTCCTATAATGTAAATGTTGTTATGCTTGATGGTGTTGCTGAGTTCCCCTAATCTATTCTCATGTATTATTATTATTATCTCTCATCTGTTCAGTTTTATTGCTTTCTATTACTCTGTCCTCCAGATTGCTGATTCATCCTTCTGTTTCCTCTAGTCTACTATTTATGCCCTCAAGTATATATTTATTTTCAGTTCTTCATCTCTGGATCTCATTGATCCTCAACACTGTTCTCAAGCCTAGTAAGTTTCTTTACGATCATTACTTGAAACTCTCCATCAAGCATAATGCTTATCTCTGTCTCATTTAGCTCTCTTGCTATAATTTTATTCTGTTCTTTTATCTGGGAAATACTCTTCTGTCTCTTCATTTTGTCCAACTCCCTATGTCTATTTCTTTGTGTTAGGAAACTCAGCTAAGTCTTCTGCTCTTGAAGGTACTGGCCTTATGAAGAAGAGATCTTGTAGTGCTTTGCAATGTCATGTCCGCTGTTCACCACAACCTGGAACTTCAGGGCATCTCCTATGTCTGTTGTCTGCGCCATAGTATTGTGGCTGAGCTGCATTTGCATTCTGTCCAGTTATCAGAAATGGTTCTCTTTGCCTGCTCTGGGCAGGGTTTGAGCCCTGTGTTATTCATGGGCCAGTCTGGAGCCACATTGGGCTTGAGCTGAGTCAGATGAGGTGTCTGGCAGGCCTGTGGTTACATGAAACAGCAGGGTGCTCTCCCTGTGTTTTTCCCTGAGAAGCTTTCATTAGTGTGTGGGGTTTGCAGTCAGACTAGATCTCTGTCTGCAGCATGCTGCTGGGGCCTCAGTTGAACTGGTCTGTGTGGTTGTCTTCCTTTATCCCTAGGACAGAAGTCACTTGAGAGTCATATTATTTGTATAGGCCTTGTTGGAGCTGCTTATTCACTGCCACATTTGCAGTGCTGCTTTGCAGGGCATGTTGGATGGGGTCGGTCTGCAGGAGAATGCAGGTAAGGTTGCATAGTGTTAGCAAGATTTGTGCAGGTCTGCTATTGGGGGGAGAGGCTGTAGTTTCTTTGAAGAACTTCTGAGGATGGGTTGGAAGGGACAGGTTTGCAGAGAAGCACAGTGGCTGGGTGTTAGCAAGCTAGGTGAGAATATTAGTACTACACCGGTTTCTGCAGGTGTCCCTGTATCTGGCTGAGGAGAAGGGGAGGGAAATGGTATCTGCCAGCTCTTCTGTTTTGGAAAAGTATCCTAAAGCTCCCTGCCCCTCTAGCACACCTTCTGAGATTAGTACATAGATCTTTTTCTTGTATACCCCAGACATTTTTCAAATTCCTATTTCTATCCTGTATCTCAGTGGGGCTTTTTGTTATGCAGTCTCTTTAAGGTGGTAACTCAGTTTCTTATCACCCTCTAGTTCTCCCTGAGCTGAGCCTGCTGATTATTAAAGTTCCAGATGTTAGGCTTCACTGATCACAAGAACTCCTGAAGTTGACCCTCTCTGGTTTTCAAAGCCCAGTGTGATGGGGATTTGTCCTCCCAGTGAGGGTCCTCCATGCTTGAGGCCTTGGTATGTGGGGTCTGATCCTTTCCCTTCTCCATGTTCCTTTATCCCATGGACAGTCTTGCAGGTTAATTTGGTTCCCCATTGGATCTCCACATCTTCCTACTCTTTTCAGTGGGCCTCCAGTGAATAATGGAACAAGGATTTAGAGGACAATCCTAAATCAAAGCTAACTAAAAGGCCCTTTAACCTCTGGGGTGGGGGAGGGGAGATATTTAAGCCACTCCTTGCTGAGGGACTGTCCTGACCAATTTTGATTTCTATGATGGGCTGTCCCAGTTTCAAAGAACTAGGCTATTAGGCTATACATATTTAAATGTATGAATATCTGCAAGATCAAACTCTGCTTAATGAGGTGATAATTGTTGAAACTAAAATAACAAAGACATGTCAGGGACAAGGGAGCAGCCCCAAGATTGGCTACACTGGCATGAAGATTATTTTAAGTTAAAAGCAGTCAAAAGCCAGCAGATTCAGGAAAAGTTCTTTAACTCCCCCTCAACTGTCTATTAGTGCCAGGAAGAGAACTATTAACAGTGATTCCTCTTCATTTAAGAAACTTATCTACAGAGTAGGGCAACCTTTGTTTCCCAAACATCTCCTTTCAACTTCCTGCTAATGGCCTTTTTCTCTTTTATATCTTTGGATGCTACCCCTTCCATTAGCTCATATAAGTGTCAGATTGCCTCGCTGTTATGGGAACTTCTTGTCTCTGTGGATTTCACATAGGTATGCTGTTAAATTTGATTTTTTCCTGTTAATCTGTTTCATATCAGTTTGATTCTTAGTCCACCCAGAAGAATCTCAAAGGGCATAGGAAATCCTTCCTCTCCAACAGTGCTTTGCCAAATTACTTTCTCATATTATTTGTATATGTTCGAAATTTTCCACAATACAATTTTTTGAAGTAGTGCTGTCATGAAAATTTCTCTGGAGAAGGGACATTTAAGTAAACACAGGGAGATACTAAATAAATGAGATATGGGTGATAACAGAGGAATTGAGTATTTCAGGGAGAGAGAACAGAAAGTACAAAAATCTTTCAAGGGTAAGAGCTTAACGTATTGAGGGTAAGTAAAAAGTAAATATGGCTAGAGCCAAGTCAGGGAGGATCGTGGTACAGGGAGCTGAGCAAAAAGGAACTTAGGCATTCATTCAGGCTTTGTGCATATTTTCATTTTGGTCTGAGTGTGATGAAAGCTATGGAAAACATTTGGGCAAGTAGAGGTGACAAGTGTTAAATTAAAAATAAATCTCAAGTCAAACATTTATGTTAACATTTTTATAGGTATATAGTCAAGTCCTGGGCAACTGTGTTGGCACAAGGAGATATCCGATATTACACTAAAACAAGTGAGATGAAATAATAGTTTGATTTGGGGAAGTGGAGGCATGAAAGGTGGTGAAGAGTGGCCAGACTGGAGAACTTCTTAATAAATTTTATGTGGCATATGAGGGGAAAAAAAGAGACTCAATGATGTATGTTCCCTAAGCAACAGAAAGGATGGTGTCAATATTACTGAGAAGGTAAACACGGTGGATTGGTGAAAACAGTTGGGGCAGAGGAATTGTGTTTTTTATTTTGGACATATTAATTTTGAGATACCTATCAGTTATCCAAGTACATTTTTGAACGGGTTAGATATATTGTAGAATTAAGAACTTAGAGACAGTCTCTGGACTGAAGACTTCAAAGTTACCAATACAATAATTACATTTAAAACTACATGAGCAAAAAAGTGAGAGTGTGTACAGAGAAGAATAGATGCCCTAGTAGTGAATCCTAGTTTATTCCAACTTCAAAGAGTTGGAAAAGAAAAGAGGAAATAGTAGAGGAAGTTGAGAAGGAACACAAAGGCAATAGGAAGAAAATCAAAGCATGTGGCATCTCTATAGCCAAGTGTATAAATGTTTAAAGAAGTAAGGGTTTTCTATTTCCAGGAGATGGCACACTAGATGTACAGAGAAAATGCTCCCAGTATAGATTCTTATGAGTGATGGACATAATATTTTAAACAAAGTTGTTTTTAAGGCAAAACAGAGCAGGTGGTAATGTTAGGGAAACAACCAGATGCCAAAAATGACAAGAAAGCTGCATTCCACAAACATATGCTAACACTGGAGCTGGTGTTTTCCTTCAAAATATTCTTCTGTTCCCTGGTGGTGTGGAGCCTGGACTAGAAGAACTCTCTATGTATAAGTAGAGGAGGCAAAATCTGGGTAGAAAATGGGATCACATCTTCCTATATAGTGTCAGGACTCAATGGTTGAACTCAGGGAGCAAAGGGCCCTTACAAGGAGACTTTCCTGTCTCAATCTTGTTCTTAGTAAAGCAGGGGTTATAGAAGAGCTTTCTTGAATAAGTCCTACCTGCATACCACTATTCACTCAGTGGGTGTCTGAATTCTTTTTGTGGTCTGAAAAGTCTCCAGTTGAGAATTGACATTAACATTTTTCATTGGGTGGTTATGCCATCAGGCTCTAGGCAAGTGCCTGACAGAAATAACACACTCTTCCTTTCTCAGAGAACATATTTTAGAAACAGACCTAAAAAAATGTTACAAAGAATAAAAGAATGTGAGCTGATAATCAAAGAATAATAAAAATATTTTGAAACAAACATGGATCTCAAAGACTGCTGAAAGTTTGGGCACAGTGATGTTGATTACCTTGAAAAAAATGTTTTATCTTCAGTTGTGGAGAGAAAACCCTGACAGGACTGGTTTTAAGAAGGAATGGAGGTTGTATTCATGTCCTACAGCTGCTGTTACAAATAACCACAGATTTAGTGACTCTAAACAACAGAAGCTTATTTTCTTACTGTTCTAGGAGTCAGAAGTCCAAATGGACTAAAATCAATGAGCTGACAGTACTGCATCTCTTCTGGAGGCTCTAGGGAAGAATCTGCCTCCTTGCCTCTTCCAGCCTCCAGAGGCTGCCTGTCAGCCTCTTCTCATGGCCGTCTTCTCCATTTCAGTGCTCCTGCTTCTATATGTGCACATCCTCCCCTGGTTCTTCTGCCTTCCTCTTCCATCTTTTAATTACTTACATTGGGACCACCCAGATAATACAGGGTAACCTTCTGATTTTAAAATCCCTAACCTAATCAAATCTGTGAAATGGTCTTTTTCCATTTAAGGTAACCCATGGGTTCCAGGGATTAAGAGGTGGGCATCTTAGGTGGAGGCAGGGGGGCATTATCCTGCAATCCATAGAGGATGGAGGGGAAATCTGGAGGATCAAAGAATGATTTGTTGTGTATGTGAAATGAGCAGGGGTCTTCTGCTTTCTTTAGTTATTTGTAATGTGTATTTTTAATGGATGAGAGAAAAAAGATATCTGCAGGAATATATTCTTTAAGTACATGGAAGGAGATGAGATAAAGAGTGCAAGAATTGGAGAATGTTGTAAATTGGATGAGGACAATTCACCAAGCACAACTTTCAAGAGGAGAGTTCATAGAATAAATTTGGTGGTGAGAACGTGATCTTCTGATCACATCTATGGCTTCCGTGAAAAAAGAAGCAAGATTAACAGTGAAATTGAATATATTATTGACAGTTAAAATGAAAAAATCTAATAGCATTGCTTAAGATAAAATTATTGTCAGAAAGCCAAGATGAGGAAAATAATTAAGATATTCCAGATTCCTGGTATGTAGTACAAGCAAAATATAAAGCCAATAGTCAGGGATGGGAAGGGGATAATATTGAAAAATAAATAGGTTAGAATAGAAGCTAGTCAAGGTAGTTCTTGGGTAGCTTAGTTGGTTGAGCATCTGCCTTCAGCTCAGGTTATGACCTCAGGGCCCTGGATTTGAGCCCCACATCATGCTCCCTGCTTTTATCTGATGAGGCATCTGGGCTACAAAATATTAAGCAACTCTCTAAGGTTTATAGGCAATAAGTGACACAGTTGTCATGGTAGCACCTTACTCCTTCAAGAAGTGTTTTAAGATACCATAACTTCAAGAAAAATCAAAAGTATATATGATGCCTTTGCCTTGACTGCCAGAAAGAGATACACCTTACACTTCACTTTTTTTATTAAACTCTGGAAAGAAAAAGACTAATATGGACTTTAATATGGATTTTAAATTAAATAAAGAGGAAAAAATTCAGAGTGCACTATTAAAAGAAGTTTCTAAAATACATGCATCATGCTTGCAATATGTAGGACTGCCAATATCATGGTAAGATAAAAGGTTCATTTTTACCTGTTGTTCTTATCTAAACATCTAAGTATTTGGGAATAGTTACAAGCTATCTTCTTTTGGCAGTAGCATTTTTACTTATTAAGGATAAATTTGTAAACTTTGAGGTAAGATACATAAAACTAGTTGATACCATCTCTTCAAATCATGAGCGCTATTTATTCTTTTTATCTTCTTAATGCAATTGTCACAGAACCTGTGGGCCATAATTCTGAGAGCAAAATCAGATATTACTAATATTGATAATTTAAGCAATGATTTAGTTCCGTTTATATATGCTGGGTAAAAGCTATGAAGAAATATGGAGGCAAGGAAGTAATTTTGTATAAGTTAAATGAAATTTGATTCATTACTTTATTTTCAAGAAAGGACAATGTACTCATTTATCACCTAGTCTACAAATAGACCAATTTAAGAATAATAAAAATGTAGAACAAAAAAAAATCAGATTCCAAATGTTGGTTATTTTGATCTATTTTTTCCCCTCTTGGGTACTACAATATTTGGGTCAGCAGCCAAACTCTTCAAAAAAATTGTAAATATTCAGCCTCTCTACTTTCTCTACTCTGGTTCTCTTCATCACCAAATTTAGTGTTGGTTTCCACTCTTCCTACTCAAAAAGAATAATGACTCCTGATCATGTTTCCAATTAACTCCATGTCACTAAATTTAATGGATGTTTTAATTTTCATATTATAATTATTTCAGCATCATTGGATGTTGTTGAGCTCCTTGAAACTCCTTTGCTTCTAAATCACAGCAATCTTTCCCTTCTCTGACAATCTCCTCTTCTTTGAATGATTATAGTGTTCTATGCAGACATAATTTGTTGCAGTTTTTAATGGTCAGTTCTAGGCCCTCTTGTCTCTCCTTTTTTTCCCCCCTTAGGTGAACTCTTCCATACTGACAGCTGCAGTGATGGCTACATACAAAGATGAAGCCCAAATTCCAAACTTTACCTCAGATTTCTTTTTTTCTGAGCTGTGGAGTTATATGTTCAACTGCTTGCAGGATATCTTTTCAATGCTCCTTTAAATGCAACATGTGTAAAACGGGGTAGATAGCCATCTCCAGGACAATTCTACTTTTATCAATTTGTGTCTGAGAATGTTCCCACCATTTTTAGAGTTATGTCAAGTCTAAGCATAATATTCATCTTTCACAGCCAAAAGCTTCCTAAAGTCTTTTTCATACGATTGCTTATTGCTTATTTTCATCTACACCACCAATATTCTTATACAAGCTACAATCTTACTTCATTTGGATTATGACAATTCTTTCTATCCAAGAACATGATATATGTTCTTATTTTAAGCCTTTATTTTCTTAACAAGTACTTATATAATAATCCTATGTGCCAGGCTCTATTCCAAGTATTTTAAAAATACTGACTTTGTCTTCAGAATGATTCTATAAGATATTTACAATTATTATCCCTACCTTATAGATAGAGAAAATAGGGCGCAGAGAAGATAAGCTACTTGCCGAAGTAGTCCACCAAACTAGTTTGGGTTAAAACCCAGTCTTAATTAAAACCAGATGGTCTTAACTAATTCCTTGTATTAGTTCTGTTTACTAATGCAGAAAATTTAGTAATGTATTTTTAAAGTTCACAATAAAAAAGGCTTTACTTAGAGTTATTATTTAAAATTTTAAATAAATAACTTTCCACACCATTCCAGACCACTTGGATGTTTTATGTATTCACACTAGAAACTTTAATTATGACAGAGAAATCCTTAGGATAGAGATCAAAAAGTGTAATAGAATCTATATATCTTTATTTTGGCCATTTAGCTGAATGGAAAACCAAGCAATGGTTATGACACATAACTAGGACTTTTATTTTTTAAGAATGTAGTAGACTGTGTATTTAGAAGTACAAGAGTTTCTGAATATGTTAGTATCCTGTTAAGTTGAAATAATTTCATAAAAACCTGAAAATAATTACAATTTTTTCTAAGTTTCTTCCCATATCCTTAAAATTAGCCAGCCAAAATAAGGTATATAAGCACAAGAGCTATTGACCTGTTTATTTTTCATCTTTGAAAATATAGAATATTTATTTTTCTTTAGGAATATCCTAATGTAATAGAATTTTTGCTTCCCATTTTAAGCCGACTTCTAAACAATTACTAAATTTTGCTGTGTACTTTATTGTTCAGTATGAAATATTATGATTGAAACATGGATCTTAGACACAATAAACTCAGAACTTTGGCTAAGCCATTACAAAAATAAATCTGCCTTTTAATGAAAATGTTTCCCTAAGTAAGATGACAATACTAGTATCTGTACCAGTATATTTAAGAGCAGATAAATATTTTCTTTAAGTCCAGAATCAGGCAATAACATTTCAGAATTGCTATATTAACTATTGTTTGGGATAATGAGTTGACACATACACAGCTCAGTGTAGTGTAATCACAGATGAGCAGCTTCGACAGTATAACAAAGAGTTTGAAACATCCAGGGGAAAATAATAAAAGATTTGAAGTGGGAATAGATTCAACAGGCTCTTTGCAGTTAACCTTTAAAAATGCCATTTGAAGCTATTGAAAAGAACCAATACAGTAGTTTAAGAAAAACGTGTCATTATGAAATGTTATTCTAAAAAATAGTCCTGATTGGACTAGTTTTTCTATCTGGTATATACACGCACATTCATATCTTGAACAAGGTGGAAAAGTATTACTTTTATCAAAATGAAACATATAAGGAAAGTTCATTGTTTATTTTAATGAATAGAAATGATGTTGCAACAATCACCTCTTCTATCACTATTTCTTTATTTGCATTTTGTTTCAAATCTTTTTATGAGTGCTTTGGTTATTTACTTGAAGTGACAAAAAATTCACACAATCAAGAATGCTAAGAAGCAACCGCTGCAGACTGACCTGCTCTCTCTCTCTCTCTCTCTTTTTTTTTTTTTAAGATTTTATTTATTCATTTGACAGACAGAGATCACAAGTAGGCAGAAAGGCAGGCAGAGAAAGAGAGAGAGAGGAGGAAGCAGGCTCCCTGCTGAGCAGAGAGCCCAATGTGGGGCTCATTCCCAGGACCCTTGGATCATGACCTGAGCCAGAGGCAGAGGCCTTAACCCACTGAGCCACCCAGGTGCCCCTAACCTGCCTTCTTATCTGCTGTCTGGTGAATTAGAATGGTCTGTTGTGCTGTTCAAAATGTATACACACACACACACACACACACACACATATCTACAAAATAACAGAAAGAATATATTTTTTTTACCAAAGAATATAAATAAGTTCCACACACCAAGTGTGAGAATGACAGATATTTTCAACAGGAAGATTAGTTTAAAACTCTAGAAATTCTTAGTCATCCTTATCTTGAATGTCATTTGCTTCACAGCACTGAAGAGACATCAGAGAAAACCAAAATATAAAAAATGAGAATAGATATTATATATACATATATAATGTGTACATGTATATGGGTATATATAGAGGCATTATATGTGTGTGAGTGTGTGTGTGTGTGCGTGTGTGCGTATATATGTGTGTAGGTTAACTAAGTTTTTATATATGTGTGTATATGTATGTTTTCCTGAAACTTTAAAAAATGTATTTTCTAAATATTTGGCATTTAAAGAAAATATGTATTGCTCTTTTCTTTACTGGTATTATACTTTATTATCTATATGAAGAGCAAGAAACTTTAAGAAGGAGAGGGTGATTATCTATGCCATAGCCTTGCTGTCACTGGTTCATTCTATTAAATCTTCCTGTAACCACAGGTATAGCCTTATCATTTAAAACACTGATGCTATATGAAAAATAAAAAGAACAGGGAAGTTTCCTAGCGACTCCTGGGATCCTTCTGAAGGGAGTCAGTTAAAACCATACAGTACGTGAAATGGGTGTAAATTAGAACATGAAGCATAGTCATAGGTTTTCAAATGCCCACTATAAAACAGGGTAACCTGTAATGGGAACTGAGTTGTTCAAGAAGGAAATCACATCAGAGCTTAACAATCATTGAAATAATCCTGTTTAAATTCCAATGAAAATGTATAAATCCAAGTGCCAGAACTGAGGAGACAAGTATACAAAATTAGAGTTCATAATGCCTAGGGCCCTCACTCTGGGTGTGGACTTTGAAAGAGTTTTATCTTTGCCTGCTTTTACACTCTACACACTCAAACAAACTCATTACCCTCACCTGAATTACTAGGAGAAAATAGGCATATTCATATTTGATTAATGAGTTTTCGGTTTTTATTCTTTTTTATTTTTTTTTATTTTTTATATTTTTTAAGATTTTCTTTATTTATCGGGGGGCGGGGGGGGGAGCGAGCACAGGCAGACAGAATGGCAGGCAGAGGCAGAGGGAGAAGCAGGCTCCCTGCCGAGCAAGGAGCCTGATGCAGGACTCCATCCCAGGACGCTGGGATCATGACCTGAGCCGAAGGCAGCTGCTTAACCAACTGAGCCGCCCAGGCGTCCCGAGTTTTCGGCTTTTAATTTATACATTCACTTTAGGAAAAAAAAATATAGTTAAAATATATTTAAGTGAAACGTTACATTGCTTAAGAAACTTTTTCCCTTGAGCTCTTTAAAGTATAATAAACATAAGTAGCATGGGTATGATGTTACGGAACCTGGACTGGGTCCTGACAGAAGAACCAAGCAGCACTTGGGAGACTTGCGAGGATTGGAAGCTTTATTCAACACCCTCGTGGGCCCAGAGGAGAGTATTCTCCAAAGGTCTGAGCCCAGAGGGCAAGCAGGGAGGGTAATAATGTATGCCCTTCTACTTCCTCATACTTGGTGCTTTTGGTGCCCTTGGGAAACAGAGTAGGGA
Organism: Mustela nigripes; assembly: GCF_022355385.1. Lineage (NCBI taxonomy): Eukaryota > Metazoa > Chordata > Mammalia > Carnivora > Mustelidae > Mustela > Mustela nigripes. The sequence goes on from NC_081557.1 coordinate 193,373,517, forward strand.
AGAGGAACGAGGAAGGGCTTTGAGACAGGGACGGGGATACCTTGCTGGTTTGATGGGCCGCTTAGCGTTTAGTTTTTCTCTTATCAGTGGTACATGGTATTTGAAATAGCACTTTTGCTTATGCTTTCATTTCATATTTACTAAATTTCTCTGAAGTAGGGATTATTTTATAATCCCTATTTATAAGCCCCATTTCAAGACAAAGGAACCAAGTTTTAGAGAAATTAAATGGTTCATTAAAGGCCACTTACCTAATAAGTGGTTGAACAGGAATTTCAGATGAGATGTTCTAAGTAAAAAGACTTTTCTGCTTGTCTTTACATCAGTGTCTCGCCAATTTTTATAGAAACACTTTAAATGAGGCTTTTAAAAAGACATGATCAATGAGTGGTTGACAAGTTGCAAGAGAAAGAGTTCCCATTAAATAAAGACTGCCTTAAATAACATTGTGAAAAGTTTGCTCTCTCACTAAAGAAAGAGTCTTAAAAAGTAATTACTGGTAGATACTATTTTGTGCATTCACTAATCTATCCTCACCTACTTTAGGGAAAAATAAATAAATAATAAGGAGTCTTACTGAAAGCAGTAGAGCCAAGGTAGAGAGAGGCAAACAATTAGGTTAAGGATAGTTGCTGCAAATAAATAGAGCACTGGTTTAACTTTGATTTTTCTAGCAACCCATGCAAAAAAAAAAAAAAAAAAGTGAAAAAAATCATTTCACAAATATCTAGGTGCAGTGCATAGAATTCTCTTTCTAATACAGAAAACAAATATATTAATTAAAAGAACTTGGAACTTATTTATGTGAATTTGAAACTCTAATTTAGCATCATTAATCATTTCTTGCTTGATACAGAGCAAATAATAATACTTTATTTAAACTTTTTTTTTTTAAGATTTTATTTATTTCTTTGACAGACAGAGATCACAAGTAGGCAGAGAGAGAGGAGGAAGCAGGCTCCCTGCTAAGCAGAGAGACCAATGCGGGGCTCCATCCCAGGATTCTGGGATCATGATCCGAGACAAAAGCAGAGGCTTTAAACCACTGAGACACTCAGGTGCCCCTATAATTTCTGTACACTAAGAGTTTTTGGAGGGTAACAAGAAAATTATGAAAGTTATCTTATAAATAACCAAGCAGTGGCAACTGGGTAGCTCAGTCAGTTAAGCATCTGCCTTTAACTCAGGTCATGATCTCAGGGTCTTAGGACCAAGCCCTGAATTGGGTTCCCTGCTTAATGGGTAGCCTGCTTCTCCCTCTCCTCCAACCTTGTGCTATCTCTGTCTATCTCTCAAACAAGTAAATAAAATATATTATAAAATAAAAATAAACAACCAAGCACTATTCAAATATACTTTGATTAAAGTGACTGCTAATGGAGTTTTTTATATTGAAGAAACTGTTTACTTTTCATTAGTAGCAATTATATTCATTTATTTTTATAAATAATATAAATATTCAATATAAATATATATATTTATATAAATATTCAATATAAATATTTATATTGAAGAAACTGGTTACTTTTCATTAATAGCAATCATATTTATTAAGTATTTATCTAGACTTCTTAGATATTGAGTCTTGTGAAAGTTCTTTTCTTCCAAAAAATGAGAAATAAGAATAGGATGACCATAGTCAAACCGAAATGAAATAAGCATTTTAAGTAGTTCATTCTTCCATTTTTAGGATTGTTTTACACCCTATGGTCAAGGGTTTTAATGATGAATAAAGGTGTGTGGGAGAAGATACAGGGAAGGCAAGAAGTGATAGTACTAATATTTAATAATGATTCATGATTTTTTTGGTTTTGGTTTGGATAATAAATGTTAGTGTAGACATGACAAATCTTTCTTTCTTTCTTTCTACCTATCTATCATTATCATCTATTTATTCATTTATTCATTGGAAAATCAAGACTGAGAAGGTCTTTTGTTTGTTTGTTTTTAATTTAAATTCAAGTTAGTTAACCTTTAGTGTATTATTAGTTTCAGGATGGAGTTTAGTGATTCATCAGTTGCATATAACACCCAGTGCTCATTATATCAAGTGTCCTCCTCAATGTTCATCACACAATTACTTCATCCTCCACACCCAGCTCCTTTTCAGAAACGTTGTTTGTTCCCTAGAGTTGGTTTGCCTCCCTCTCTGTTTTTATCTCATTTTATTTTTCTTTCCCTTCCCCTATATTCATCTGTTTTGTTTCTTAAATTCCACATATGAGTGAAATCATATGTAATGACAAGGTTTTATATATATGTGTGTGTGTGTATTGAAAGACCCGCGGATCCCCTTACCCAAGAATCCAACACTGCCACTGGATGCAATCAGCAAGAGGTTCTTTATTCTTACGCAGGCGCCTGCGGATGGTCAGCGCGCGCCTGCGGGTGGTCAGCAGCTCCTGCTAGCTGAGCACACCTGGCTGGGGTGGTGCAGGGTTTTTATAGACAGGTACAAACAAGTTTTGGGTGGGGTGCAACTGATTGGTGGACAGTTTGAACTTCTGAAAAAGGCATACTTGGTGTTAGTGGATTGGCCCTGGAAGACCCCCTCGCGCGAAGAGAAAAGCGGGAAGGGGAAACAAAGAGGGGAAGTTTGACCTTATCACTCAGCAGAAAGGCATCCTATCTACATGACCTATGTGACCATGCAGCCCCCTTGCCTA
>NC_081557.1:193391182-193416712 GCF_022355385.1 Mustela nigripes
TGGTGATTCACAGACCTGTACCCCTGGGGATAAAAATATATGTTTATAAAAAATAAATAATTGAAAAAAAATGTTAGCAACAATAACAAAAAAAAAAGAAAAAGAAAAAGAAGTGGACTTTGTACATGGTACTGACTATATTATAAAGGAAGGGGCAGAAATTCAGATTTTGTTTTATTTTCTCATCCTGAGCTATATTCTCTTATTTCATATATTGTCAACTCTTTACTCTGCTTCTTTTTTTCTCTCATCTATTCTTTATTACCTTTTTATCCTTTTACCACCCCCCCCATTTTTCTGTATTTTATTCCTCTGTACTGCTCTCTCTTTTATTTCCTTTCTGGGTAGTTTTATTATTTTTTTAACTTTATGAATTTTATAAATGTTTTAATACACCTAACACATTCGTTGGTGAAATTACCTTTGGAGGGTTACTCCATGACACGTGAATAGAGTCAGTTTAGCTCAGCAAAGGCCATTAAGGGAATACCCAATTTTATACTCTGGGTATAGAAGCAGTGCAGCCTTTAAGCAATGATTTTACTACATTGAATATCAACTTACTCAAATATAGAAAAAAGATAATGTTGCTATCTTATAAAGTTGTTTTGAAGATTGTGATCTAATGAATTCATGCTGTTTATATATCACTTCTTGGTACTGTATCAAGCTTTCATATGATGTTAATTATAATTTTTTTAAGACCCACAGAGAATAGAGAGTGAGAATTCAACTAAATTCATAGCCTTTAATTAACTTGCTCAGAGGGCCATTCTTTCAATAAATAGAAAAAAAGAGTGGCTAACTATGGATCACAGTGGTGTAATGACAGCAACACCTATAGGGAAGTAATATTTAGTTCTGGCCATTACAAATATCTTCTGATCTAATGCTGGACATAAATTATCAAGGGTCTTTGCTTGGCGTAAATTTCTTAAGGGTTGCTACTGGTTGATTCCACAGACATTTGCAAATCAGTCACTGAACTATTTAAGAGATATTGACTTGATCAAATATTGATCAAATATAATAGACATTTTTAAAAAATATACTAAATATTATTTAAAATATTTTACATAAGTGCAAATACATACACAAAATTAATTAATATAAATGTTTCAATTATTAAATTAAAATGCATGAAATAAACACTTGAACATGAAATTTTGGTTATAAAATACAGAATGTTTGCTATTAAAATAAAACTATACTGATTTAGGGAAAATACTATAGCATTGACCAACAGAAATTTCTGCACAGATGGAAATATCCCATATCTGCTCTGTCTAATTTGATACCCATTAATCACATGTGATACTGAGCTCTTGAAATGTGACAAGTATGACTGAGAAAGTAAACCTTTGATTTAATGTATTTTAATTAATTTACATTTAAATTTAAATAACCAGGTATAGCCAGTGGCTTCCATATTGGACAGCACACATTTATAATGTCAAATTTGTATGGAAAAATACCTTAAATATTGTTAGTGGTTACCTTTTTGTCAATAACTTTTGTTTCACAATATAAAAATTCTTGTAGAATTATGACCTTGTTTTATGCTACTACTTGAAATTGTAGACAACCTTACTAATATTCAGTTTGACAGTCTTTAAGTAAGCTACATATATAAGTGATTTTCTTTATTACCGTCAGCCCGATTTACTCTATAAATAATAATAATTGTGATATTTGATTTACTATAGTGAAGCAAAACTTGAAAAATTTTGAAATTGTTGGAAATCTTATGTTGTTTCTTCACAACCAACTATTACTTTTTAAGTTCCAACAATCTAATTTGACCATGTTTCTCAATGAGATTCCACAGGATCAAGGGAAATTGATGGTGAGCCAAATTTCTTTCAACCCATTCTAGCAAAATTGATTACTGAAAGAAAAAGTGACAACATGATTATTAATATTTTTTTCCTTTCACAGAATAATTTGCAAAATAGGCTTCAGAGTATTTACTTATTTCACCACAAAAGGGTGTTTAAGAATTGAACAGGTATCCTTCAAATATTTCACCAGCCTTTTGCACAATAAGTCATTATCTATTTGGTATTTTATCATGTTGTTATAAGTAAATACTTGCTGAATAAGTAGGAGGTTATACTGTAATTTTTTTATTTAGAAAAAAAGATAAAGAAAAGAAATATAATATCTAAATTCATAACCATAGAAATTCTTTTTAAAAGTTGGAATTAAAAAAATACTTTAGATTTGGAGATAGAATTAGCAATGCATGGAACAATATGATAAAATAAATTTTTTTGAACCTCACCAAATAAAATTTTTTCAGGATTTTAAGTTTGAAGTCTTAAAATGAAAAAAAATATATTTTTATATTTCCTTTTAAAATGTTTGTGTTTGCTTTTAAAATTAAAAAAATAATGTTATGTTGTATTATCACTTATAATATTGATATTAATCTTAGTTGGAACTTTGCCATTGAGATATAATCACATAAAACTTTGTTACTATTTCCTTTGCAGAGTTTGGAAGATTGTATGTTTTTATGAGGCAGATCCATCTCTCTGGCAGTATTATTTCTACCATCCAATAGGTTATTAAGTATTCTACCATTGCCCCAACATAGAACTCTGCTGTTACTTTGTAATGCTGCAGTGCACCAATTTGTTGTGTGAGTCAATGGATTGGTTTTGAAAGTGTTTTAATTGGTAAATATTTTTTAAAAAAGTTTGCTACTGGAAAGACATCTGTTGTACTTTACTGTTCATGGATATGTATTAGTTGTGTGAAAGCAGCAAACCAAATAATCTTTGGCCAAATTCTTGAGAGAACAATGCAATTATAACCAAAATAGAGGAAAACCAGTAAAACAACAGAATTTTACTCTTCAGATATATTATTTGTGTTTGCTGCCTGAATATTATGTGTGTAGAGAACTCTGACAGAATTAAAACATTTCAGCAGATAGTTAATTAGATTAGCACAGATCACTGTGCTAGATGCTTAGGGAGAGACAGAAATAAATTAAAAAAAAAAAAACCTGAGATCTATATTTTTTATACTACACCTCATAGAAACATTTGAGTAATATAAACTGATCATCTCAATAATCTGAATTCTGAAAGATGGTTTATGCTGTTGAAAATTTTGGTCACTCCAAACTACATTAAATAACCTCAGATTAAAATAGCAAAATAATGATAGCCATAACATAATAATAATAATGTGTGTGTGAAAATTATTCTGGATAAATTTACACAGAAATATATTTCTTTCAAAAGTCAGATGCATACACACACTCACACACACATAGGCACACACACACACACACACACACACACACATACGGAAGTATGAAGTATATAGTTAGAATTCCAGAGTTTCAGGGTTGACCAACTTTGGGAGAAGTAGATGAATGGAATATTACCAATATTCCTTTGAACACTTACCATGCATTAAGTATTATATTATGTGCCTTATGTGTATTGTTTTATTTAACATAACAGTAATATAAATTCTAAAAATTTTATTCTAACAGATAATGAAATTCATAAAAATTTACTTCAGAGTTATTAGGGAAGAACAAAGAATTCATACTTAGGATTCTTTGTGCTCTATCTATTAGTTCTCAATGAGTACAGAATTGACAACACCAGACCTACAGACCTACAGCACTGACAACACCAGAAAACTTCTAGAGAAGCAAGATCTTTTTTTCACCTTATTAAAACACTGGGCTTATTTCACATGTATATTTTCAAGTCCCCACCATTTCCATTTGTCAGACTACCACCACTTCTATGTCCTATTATAACATTCCATATATACTTAAAACCAAGCAAAGGGTGGAGTTCCATCTTTAAAAACTAAACAGGCAATTTGGACAACACATCCTTGGCAATGGAACCTGGACAGCATTTATCAGACACAGTGTAAGTTCTCACTCTGCGTTATAAAAAAGAGAGCCAGATATCAACTGTTACAGAAATGAAGATGGAAAATTTTAGCAAAATTTTTAAACTATTTCTTAAAGACACTTGTTCTATTGCCAGAGATCTTGAATAGACTCTTGGTCGGTCATCTGGAAGCAACTCTTTGCAAAACTGATGAACTTGGCTTCCACTTCGGGAAGAGGTACCTTTTTTCTATACTTGCCCGCACTTTTGCTCTAATGTCTTCTACAGGACTAGGTCTTTCCAGTGTTTTAGGAATCTTTTCCCTTTTTTTTTTTTTTTTAAGATTCTTGACCTTTTGATCTTGGTGTTGATTGCTTTTAGTCTTTCCCACTCTGGTTTGTTTTGTGTGCATTTTTGGGCCGGAGTATCTTGTATAGATTTCTTTACTAGACCTTTTCTTCCTCATCATCCAAATCATCATTTTCATCATCATCTTTATTGGCAGCAAGTTTTACTTTTTTCTGTGGAAACTTCTTACCACTTCTAGGACAGAAGAATTTTCCAGATATACTAAGGAGTTTCACATCTTTTTCCTCTGTTATCTTCTGACTCTGCATTTTACTCCACAACTACTAAGTGCTGTCCACAAATATGTGCAGGTTGTGAACCACATTTCAGTGAAAGACGACAGGTGGTATTATTTCAAAGCCCCCAAGGTCAACCATTGGCTGTGCTGACATTTGTCAGAGTTGCCAATGTGACTTTAATTGGACTGTCTTCGTAATTCATTTCCTCTGTTATAACAATGTGGAATTAATCCTTTGCACCCACCCTGAACTGACCATTTTTAAAGATAAAAAAAAAAAAGATAACTGCTTATTTTCATTGTTATCCACCCTAAAGTGATAATCTCACAACTGAAAAGATAGTTCTGGGACCTCAAGGAGATCAGGTCCATGTTCATCTAATCTTCTACACAATTTTGCAAGTGGCACACACACTAGTGGGAAAGAATGCAAACATAAATACCAGGTTTCTGTGGACAGGTCTGATGTTATTCTGATGGTCCTTCCTTTGCATGTAAAGAATCTCTTCCCCCTAGCTGCCCTTAAGACCTCTTGTCTGAAATTACAATTTGTGAATTTTACAGTTAAGTGTCTGTGAGTCTTTCTAGACTAGTTGATCTTAATCTTTCTGCCTCTAGGACATGAACTCTAGTTCCATTGCCCAGATTGGGAAAATTTTCATGGAGAATTTGTTCAACTATATCTTCTAGTCTTCTTTCTTTCTCTTCCCCCTCAGGGATCCCAATAATTCTGCTGTTGGAAAACTTCATGGTATCATTTATTTTCCTAATTCTGTTTTCATGGATTCTAAGCTGTTTGTTCCAGGCCTCTTCCTGATCCTTTTTGTCTATCAGTTTGTCCTCTAGATCACTAATTCTATGTTCTGCTTTGGTTACCTTAGCTGTTAGAGAATTTAGATTAGATTGGATTTCATTGCTAGCATTTTTAACTTCTTTCCAAGAGAGCTTTCACTTCTTCCCTAATCAATTCCATATTGTTATTAATGGTTTCTCCAACCTAGTCACTGCCTGAATAATTGTTACCCTTTCTGACATACGTTTATGTCCTTATGAAGTAGCTCTGATGGAGAGGGTACAGTCTCTGAATTTTTCCTTTCCTCATTCCTTATCCTAGTTATTTTAGTGAGAGGTGGTTGAGGAGATGTGTAGCTGAACATATCAACCATGATCCAGGTAAGGTGCACCCTGGAATGCTTTTGAGCAATTGGAAGTCAACACCTAAAAGAAAGAAAAAAGAAAGAAAGAAAGACAGAGAAAGAGAGAGACAGAAAAAAAAAAAAAAAAGAGAGAGAGAGAGAGAGAGTTGACCCAGCCAGATGGACCCCAAAGGTAAGATTTATAAGGTATAAAAACAAAAATGGACCAAAAAAAAAGACCAATAAAAATAAAGGACAAGGGTGGGGGGAAAGAACCCAGCCAAAATTAACTCCAAGTATAAGATTAATATAATACCGGAACAAAAACAAATAAACAGAAACAGTGACAGAAGAAAAAGATGGGATGGTGGTTATAAATCCTCAGTGTGGGCAAGGAAGGTTATTTTGATCCTTCCTGGGTGTATCTTGATACCTTTGTTAAAGGACTCAACTTTCACAGGTAAAGGGAGATTAAAACTGGTTTATATATAGGGGTAGTATTGATTATGGAAAGAGGATTACCTTGAAACTTATATTTATATGTACTTAAAAAAATAGAAAAGCAAAAGAAAAACACAGTTCAGTTATGAAAAAAAGAACCAAGTTAAAGGTTATTATGGAATTTGTTGTACTGAACCTCATTGTAATGGTAGGTTAAAAAATTAAAAAGAACAATAGTGAGAACAAATTAAAAATAAAAGTTGGGGGCACCTGAGTGGCTCAGTAGGTTAAAGCCTCCACTTTTGGCTCAGGTCATCTTGCCAGGGTCCTGGGATTGAGCCCCACATTGGGATCTCTGCGCAGCAGGGAGCCTGCTTCCTCCTCTCTCTCTGCCTGCCTCTCTGCCTACTTACGATCTCCATCTCTGTCTGTCAAGTAAATAAATATAATCTTTAAAAAAAATAAAAAATAAAAGTTGTATATATGAAGTAACTGGTATTAGGGCAATATCGAGAGTATAATATCTTGTTTTACCCTGATATTGGGGTTTTACAGTTTTATGGGGACCCTGTAGTGATTGTCCTCTCATTTTTTCTCAGCTGGCTCTCTGGGGGAGGGGCCTGCCACATTGTTTTTCAGTCAGTCTTGCTTAGGTTGAGTCCTTCTGCTCCTTACCAAGGGACTGGGTTCTGTGGAAACCGGTTTTTCAGGCTTTTGTTCTCTGGAGATTTTTGTTCTTTGGCAGCTTTTTGCAGCTTTTCAAAGGTTTAATGGAAAACAAACTGCACCCAGACTTCCATCTCAGAGAGAAGCTTCAGTCTGTTCCCCTTTGGGTAGTCCAGAACATACAGACTCCTCCTCCCCCAACTCCACTGAGCCTTGTAACCTCGCACAGGCAGTGCACTTCCCTAGCCACCATCTCAGGGTTTGCCCAGTGCCCACTTATCTCTGCATCCTCACGCCACTAAAACCACAAGCAATATTGGTCCAGGGAGCCTGCTTCTAGTGGCTGCCTTTGAGGGGACTGCTGTCTGGGGTACAGATGGACAGAGAGATCCCAACCAGAGATAAAGCACTGAGATTTTCAAGCATGGGTTGGGAGTGTTCAGACTCTCAGCTGGCCCTAGAGACCTCAGCTAGTGCCTACACAGAGCTCTCTCAGGTGGGGGTGGAGAGTGTGGTTCAGACCCTGGTCACACAGGGCACATGTAGAGTGGAAAAGGCTGTGGTTCTAGAGAGTGTCAGCTGGTGTCCATACCAGACTGTCTCACATGCGCTGGTGGGAAGTGCATCTAGCTCAGCACTGGTGCAAGCAGCTGAGGGCTCAGTAACCACAGGCTGGAGGCTTTGCTGCACAACTGGTGGTGGCCGTCCTGGGTCCATGAGCTTATTCCTATGCCTGTGATTGTCTGATTCCACCAGTTTCCCCTTAAGATCTTTTGCTCTTTTTGAGTGCTTTTAACCAGATTCCAAGTTAATGCTGGTCCCCAATCACAGGGCATTCTCGTATTGGGGTATTATTTTCCAGTGGGTCGCTTTTGGTGGCTCCCTTCCCCTCTGTTTATCCTCAGATATCAGTCCAATTCCCACTCCACTTTACATCTTCACTGGAGTCTTCTGCCCTCATAGAGATCCAGAAGTGTATAATCCTACATCTCAGGTTGATTTCATGGGTATTCAGAGTGTTCTAGTAGATAATTAGCTCACTTTAGGGGACCAGTTGAAACTGGGTCTCCTACTTTTCCGCCACTTTGCCCCAGCTCCAACCTGTTTTTAAAAGTCATCTGGTGATTCCAATGCATTCTAATGTTTGAGTGTAAGCACCATAACTCATTATCTTAAACATAGTACTGCACTTAAAATGGATATTTGTTCTAGGTATCTGTACCTGAAATAACTGAAATTATTAGAGTACTATTGTAGTCAGTTTGGGCTCTTGTTAAAACACTTATTTCTCATAGTTCTAGAGGTTAGTAAGTCCAAGATCAAGGTGCTGGCCAATTCAATGCTTTGATGATGGCTCTTTTTCTTGTTTGCAGATGGCAAACATCTTACTTTTTTCTAATATGACCTCTTTTCTGTACATGCACAATTGGAGACTGGGTTCTTGTGTCTCTTCCTATACTTGTAAAGGAGCTAATCTCATCATGAGGGCATCACGTTATGACTTCATCTTAACTAAATTACCTCCCTAAAACCCTACCTACAAATACTGTCACATTGGGGATTAGTGCTTCAACATGTGAATTTTGGAGAAACACAAACATTCAGGCAATAACAAATCCCTAAAATTATAATGCATCTCAAAAATATGAAAATTCCTAATTATGAAGCCCAAATATACCTTACTGCCAGACTTCAGTAGATCTTCCACTATTGGAACATCAAAAATAAAAACAAAAACCACCAAAAAACAAAAAACTATAACTCTTGAAATTATTAAACAAATGCCACATTTAAGTAGATTGTTAGAAAAAAATAAAGAAATAAACTTGATTTTCACTCTAGTTGAATAAGCAGTGTTTTTAGTTGTATTTAAAATTTCTCTGCTTTTCTGGTAATAGAAATAATAAATGGTTGTTTAAGAATTGTGTACATTTTTCTCAGGGCATTATTTATTTAGTAAAGATGAAAATCAACTTTTGCCATTGTTTTAAAAGTGTAGTTGAACATTGCATTAGAAAACTATAGATGGAAATGTTTGAACTTTGAATATCTTCAAAAGCATAGAATGATTTTCAATAGAAAATGTCAAAATTATAGGAAAATGAATGTAGATAAAACATATCCTCAAAGATTATGTGCTTGATTGGTATATTAGTTTCTTAAGACTACCATAATAAATTACCACTGTCTGAGTGGTTTAAAGCAACCAAAATTTATTCCTTTGTAGTTCTGGAAGCCAGGAGTACAAAATAAGGAAACTGTGTCACTACCATCCTTCTTGGGGTATTACTTTCCAGTGGGTCACTTTTCTATGTGTTTCTAGGTCCTTTTTCTCTTTTCATATAGGATACCAACCATTGGACTTAGGGTCTATCTTAAATCCAGGAAGATTTCATCTGGAAATCCTTTAGAAGTTACATCTTTAGAAGATGCTATTTCTAAGTAAGTCACATTCAGAAATACCAGGTTTACATGAATTATTGTAGAACACTAACATAGTACAGTGAGCAAAAAACTAAAAAAAAGAAAAAAAATTAAAAGTTAACCTTATTAATTAAATGCTTTTTTATAAAAATATTCAAATCATTATAACATATTATTCATTGTACTTTGATTTATTTCATGTAAATAATCAAAATTCCAGCCCTTAGAAATAATCTTCTTCTGAAAAGTAAACATCATTCTGAATTTAAGCTATTTTGACCCAACGTTATTGCAGCTCATTTATATAATCAGCAACATGGGTGGTCACAAATACAGTTTAAATTTTATGGAATATTTTTGTTTTATTTGAGGTTATGGGCATTGTTAAGCAAATTTCAGGAGGGGGAAAAAAAAAACTATTGCTTTATTCTATATTCTCAAGATCCTCACAAGGATAATTTATAAATTTTGAAATTCCTTTTTGTCCCCAACCATAATAACATAAAGACTGTCTATTGTAAGCGATCTGTGTGGACAGTGATATAACTTATAATTATTGGTTAAGGAATTCATTTTATATCCACAGTGAAAACTTAAACAGCACACGTAGGTCTAACAATTTTAGATAGGCTTATTTATTTGGTAATAAGCCACAGATACTGTGAATAAGTTATGTATAACTCACACTGATGAAAGGATTCATGTAATGTGTTTTGAGACACACTCAGCCATTATGCAAATTTCAGGAGATATAACTCTAAACAAAGGAAGGCACCAAAGAATTAACATGGCAATATAGAAGTCACAAAATTAAATATCCCCAGAAGAAATGCGGTATTCTTTAAAATGTGTAGAACAGGTATAGAAAAAAAAGAAAAGGCAATAATGAAGACTGGAAAATTGACAATTATATACTCTATCTAATAATACTGAAATGCAGAATACTTAAAATAAATTAGGGACCATACAATACATCTTTCTACTACCTTCAACCTGAGACGCCAGAGCACCTACAAATAAAAATATCCTAGTAACACCAGCAATCCTAATACAGGATGAAATGTTACATTAGGGACATGTATACAAACAAATTCAGGGGTCAGATAAGGCTTTTCTGTAACTGTGGCATCCACTGAAGGGTTAAAATGAGCAGTTGGGTCTTGACAGAGTGAGAAGGCAGAAGAACATTCCATTCAAAGAGAACAGTGTGCTAAATTACCTGAAGCCAAGTTTACTTTACTGTATCACTGGGTTTGGGAAGAATAATGCTAAAAGCTGAAGCTAGAAAGGTAAATAGGGCCCATATGAAAAGCCTAGTAAGCCATATAGAGTTTCACTCTTGGAACACTGGGGAGCCAATAGCATAGTTTACCAGAAATGTGACATGATCAGATTTGTACTTTAAAAATAATATTTTGGCTAGAGTGTGGAAAATTGATTTGATTTTTAAACACCACTGGAGGCAGAGCCTCTAGCTGGAGACTATTAGAGTAATTCAAGCCAGAGATGCTGGTGGCACGGGCTGAAGTACATCAGTGGAAATGGAAATGAAGTAGACTGATGTGAATCATATTTAGAAGACAGACCTGACACAACCTGGTGATGGATTATATGTGGGAGACAGGAAAAAAATAAGACAGCAGAAGTCTGATGATACATAGTTTCCCAGCTTGAATAGATGGATAGATAGCAGCGTCACTTTCCCTTAAGGAGTAAGCAGAGTTGAACATGCTAATCAAGATTACCATTTATCTCTTATTTTCCCCATTCAGTTTCTTTCACAGCATAATTCCACAGCTCTAAATTCAGCTTGAGGACATAATATGAAAGTTGTGACTCTACATAATATGTTGCCAAAGTCAAAGTAGCACATTTCTTACATTTTATTTTTCTGAAATCAAGATATCTTGTAATTGGTGCCAAAATAAATTTGCCAGGCACTTGGCAGAGGATTACTGTGAGGAAACTACCAAAGGGTGTATTCTGGCAAAGTTACACCTGCGTGCATTTGCACTTCGTTTTCTTTAATGAGAGTAGTTAATAAGGACACATACATAAACTGAAAGTCATCTTGGAATCACCAAGAATGTCCTCTGTGAGAAGAGGAAGTGAGGGAAGTTTCATTCAAGTCCCTGCATGAAAGCTACCACAGCAGGCCAAGTTTAGATCCACATAAATCACTGAGGGTTGCCCCTTGCAGAGGATGGGTCTCTGGAGAAGGGAAGGAAATTAAACACTTTTTAATTTAAGATTTGAAATAGACAAACAGCTTGACCTGTTGGGGGAACAGGGATGATTGTGGGAGAGCATTTATAGGTCTCTCAGGTAGAAATTGCTGGAACAAATCATATTGCTAGCAGCCGGAAAGGATAAATATATGTGAATCTGAAGGCAGAATATAATGACTACAATATTAAAGACATATGTCAGACTCAACACCAAGAAAATGACTGTGTTCTTTGAAGAACAATGTGGACTGACTAGAACCAGCAGGAAATCTTTAAATCAGAGAAACCAAATTATCAATGTTTGGTACATGCATAATGTGGCATTAAGAAGCAATAGCAAATATCAACTAGGCTGACTCTAGTATTCATTCAGTGTGTGAGAGTTGAATTGTGCCATTTAAATGGCACAGGAATCCTAGGTTGTTGCAAAATTTACCCAAAGATCCAAGCAAGCCATACAGGACTTCTTACTAATAAGTTAATAAATATATCCAGCCACCATGAAAAGTTGTTATTGTGTGTGCACTCCAAATTTAAGAAGTAGTTTATATATGTTTAATAAGTTGTGGTATTCACCTTGTCTATACCAAAGTGAAGTTAGCAGTACAAGAATGTATCTCTTTCACTAATTGTCACTTGACTTATTTGCACAGGGAACATAATAAAATTGAAGTTTAACTTAAATATTCAGCCCTAGTTCTTGATAACAAAACATTAAAACATCTTCTAAAAGAACATATTTTGATAATCTAAAAATGAAAAACCTTAATCTAATTATAATTTATTTAAAGTCACATATGAGACAACACATTATAAACAAAGAAATTACCAAATACCTTGGAAGGTCTGGAGTTTTCTCCCCTCATAGAATGACGATTGTTACTAGTTCTTTAATTGTTAACTACTATGACTCTGGTACATTCATTTAAGGCAAAAATATCCTATGATACACAAAAGATATTTATCACTTAATGATTAACAGATAATGAAAATAGGGAAATATACTATGAGTTTAAATAAATATTAATTAGGAGTGCCTGGGTGGCTCAGTTGGTTAAGTGTCTGCCTTTGGTCATGATCAGGTCATGATCTCAGGGTCCTGGGATTGAGCCCTGTGGTGGACTCCTTGCTCAGTGGAGAGTCTGCTTCTCTCTCTCCCTCTGCCCCTAACCCCCACTTGCACGTGGTCTCTCTCATTCACTGTCTCTCTCTTAAATAAGTAAATAAAATATTTTTAAAATATTAATTAAAGATAAAGTAATATATGGGTAGTGATGATTGATTGCTTAAAAGTATGAAATCACAAGCATGAGTTATAAAATACAGTGTGGCCATGTTTATGCATTCAAAGGATTAAGAAGACTAGAACCCAACTGAAAAAAAGCTCAAAATGTAAACATTTATTGTGATATAATTAAATACAAGATTTTTCCCAGTTACGAAGTTTTTGTATGTGTATTTTCCAAGCAGTGTTAGCATTTCTTCCACTAAACTGTTATTAAAGTGATACTTTGTCAACAAAAATAAGTGCCACCTTAAAATGAAGAAATTCTGGTCACATCTGTGTTTCTTTTAAGAAACAAATACCTGAGATTTCTTTTAGGCTAAAGTGGGTTTCATTTTTATTTATCACAGCAGAAACTGAATGTAGAGCCAGGATTCTTCAGAGAAACAAAATGAATAGGAATTATATACATAAAGTTTTATATCAAGTTTTACTTCACATAATTATAAGGGCTGGGAGGTCCCACCATCTGCTGTCTATGAACTGGAAACTCAGGAAAGCCACGGTGCAGTTCAAAGAATTGGAAGCCTAAGAATCAATGGTATAGATTACAGTCTAGATCCAAAGGCTTAACAACCAAGATACTATAATTGTATATGTACATGCAAGTCCTGGTTTGAGGGCAAAAGATTGATGTTCCAACTCAAACATTCAGGCAGAGTGTGAATTCAATCTTTCTCTACCATTTAGTTTTACTCAGACCCTCAGTGGATTGGATGATGCTGCCATTGGGGAGAGCCATCTGTGTACTCATTTGGCCAATTCAAATGCTAATCTATTCCAGAAACATCCCTGCAGACATACTGAAATAATATTTAACCAAATATCTGAGCATCTTGTGCCCCCACTCAATTTGACACATAAAATTAACTATCACATTGAAACTCAAAAGGAGTTTCTTATACCAAAAGCTTACAATATTCTGTGCATCTTAAGCAATCAGGTGTGTCTATACATGCAGAAAGATACTAAAAATTTTGGATTAAGCTTTAAACTTTCAAATGTATGCAACAAAATAAAATAACAGTATCCCAAATCCTTATCTTGCTCAAATTCTTTTCACTTTCTTTAAACAACTGCACTGTTTTCAGTCTGCAAAAACCCCAATGGAGAAGGATAGTACCCATGCTAAGATCTCAGAGAACCCACACTTTCATTTCATTCAAGCTTCCTATTCAAATGGTATATCTCAAAGAAGTCTTTGTTGACTTTCAAGTTACACACACACACACACACACACACACACACACACAGAGGCCAGCCACGCCTTCACATATTACCTTACTACATTTAGCTTTATAAGAATGATTACTACTCAAGTTTATTTTTAAATCTATATATTAACATTTATATTTTGTCCATTTATTATTAATATGTTGACAGAGTGAGGAAACAGCAGTGACTTATCAACACAGTATCTAATATGTGTAGAACAGCACTAGAGGAATATTAAGTACTCGATGCAAATTCTGTTGCATATGTGATTTATCAGTATGTCCTGTCAAAATGTCCTTGTAAAAAACTACTGATTATATTTCTTGAAGGAAAAGTCATTAAAAAGAAATATTGTCCTAGAAAAATATTTACTTAATTAGACAAGTAGATATTGGGAAGTAATGACCAATCTTGGAAAGAACTGGCAATAGCCATATGAGTTTTACTAATGGTCATATTAAACTCTGTTGTTGTGTTGTTTATTTTTGAGAAGGCATTTTAATATTCAGTTTTTCCATTTTGTTCTTGCTTTCAAGTTGCTTCTTCACTCAATTTTTCCTCTCAATTATTTATTAGAATTTATATCATTTTTTAAAATATTTATTTATGAGAGAGAGAGAGAGAGAATCTTAAGCAGACTTCCTGCTGAGAGTAATGCCCAACATGGGGCTGGATCCCAGGACCCTCAGACCATAATCTGAGCTGAAATCAAGGGTCAGACACTTAACTGAACCACCCAGGCATCCCTATATCATTTCCAGGCAGGAAACTAAAAATTCTTCTGATTATTAAAAATGTCACTGACTAATATATACAATGGGCTTATATAGAAAGTTATCGTTTTCATTTATAAGTATTTTCCTAGATTTAAAGACTTTTTCTTTAGCTTTGTCTTCTTGGAGAGATTCTCTTTCCTTAAATTTGAAAGTGCAACATTCATATGAAAATCAATGATATGACTATGTACTTAGAGAAAAACAACTCCTGCAGATACAGCATAAAATATGGGAATAATGGGAAGAAGGAGACAGGGCTAAAATAATATCTGACTTTATAAATTAGCCTGAGTTAGAAAAACTCCATTAAATTGTTTGCTGAATATGGAGACCTGAATATGGAGAAAGTACTGAATAAATTGTTGTGTAATTAGATTTAACTGGAAAAAAAGAAAAAAAGGTTTGTAAATTTTGTCAATTTAGCAGAAGATTAAAAATCTCTCTTTTTTTTTAACTTATGCCACATGAATTCATGATAAATATAAAACTAAATATGGGTGATATTATGTTAGGTGCCGTGGAGGATTTTAAAAAATGCTGATGTGCGTCCTGGTTTCGATATTAATAGCTGCATGGGTGAGATCAAGAGTGGTGAGTAAAAGGAGAAACACTCAAATGTCATGGGTGGCTCAGCGACCAGAAATTACTTCAAACTGCAAAGATTAGGAGAGGTTTCATCAAGTAAACTACATTTGTTCTTGTCTGGAAAAGATAAATATGACTCAGACATTTGACTGTGGGCTGTGTGTATTCTGAATAGTGGGAACGATATGAATAAGAACATAACTTGGTGAATATATGTGTGTACACTGATGAAAATTCTGCTTGCTGAAGTTAGAGACTTGGGAAAGAGAATACAGAGGTGATACTAGAAATTCTGTATGCAATTAAATCATATAAACCTTGAGTGGGAGTAGAATTTTATTTGATTAGTGATGGAAGGGCCGTGAATATTTTTCCTCAAAAGGGTTGTATGATCATTGTTATATTTTAGGAATATATTCTTGATATCAGTGGATATGGAACATAAGAACTTACGTTAGTTAAGAAATTATTAATTATTAATTATTAAGAAATTATTTTCAAATTTCATAGAAAAGATAGTAGAATCTTCTGATGCAGAAGCTTAACAATAAGCTTGGAACTGCAGTATAGCTATCTGAGATTCTTAATGAAGGAAGATGAAATTTGGAAAAGAAAAAAAATTAAGGAAATTGTAAGTGATTTAGAGCTATGATAATGCTTAAAACTTTTCATAAAGTTGCTACATATACACAGTTTATATCACAACATATACATATATCCATATTGTATATTGTCTAGTTGGGATTTGTCTGATTTTTTTTTCTCATGAATAGAATGGGATTATGTTTTTTTAGGAGAAAGACTATAGAAGTAAAGTGTTATTTTTATCACATCATATCAAGGGCACTGTTATGGGTTGAATAGTGTTCCCCTAAAAAAAGATAAATTAAAATCCTAACTTTCAGTACCTCAACAGAAATGAAAGTACCTCAAGATCATGAAAAATAAGAAAAGTTTGAGATACTGTCACAGCACAAGCCTAAGGAAACCCATAAATCAGTGTAATTAATGTCATGTCCTACATGTAATCCTGGAACAGAAAAAAATAGTAGATAAAACTAAGGAAATCTAAATAAAAGATGGACTTAAGTTAACATGATGTATTAACATTAGCTTATTAACAATAACAAATTATCATAATTTATATAAGATGTTAATATTAGAAACTGTGGGACATATGAGAATTCCCTATACTATCTTTGGGATTTTTTCTGTAACTCTAAAGCTTTTATACTAGAAAATATTTACTTAAAATATATTTCTTATTGATATGTGTGGGTGGCTCAGTAACTTAAGCATCTGCTTTTGGCTCCGGTCATGATCCCAGAGTCCTGGGATCAAACCTTACATCCCCTGTTCGGTGGGGAACCTGTTTCTCCCTCTGCCTGCTGCTCCTCTTGCTTGTACTCTCTCTCTGTCAAATAAATAAGCAAAATCTTTAAAATATATATTTATTATTACAATTCCAAAAGGAGGTAATAAATATAAAATGTTTTACACAATGCATTGCATATAACAGATGCTATATAGTAGCCATTATTCATGTAAGTTTCATTCTATTTGCAAATATTAACATAAAAATTGATAATAATTATTAACAACAAATGAAATAAATCCACATTTGCAATGTCAGCCTCTTCTTCCCTGTTTTTAATAAAACATGCTAAATATATATCTCCTGCTGGGATCTGCAATGAGTGAACATGGTTTAGTAAATTTATAATTTGTGCTAGTCTTTAGATTGCTATTGTCACAATTAATAGTTAAATAAAAGCCCTGTCTTCATTATAACAAGTGAAAATGATTTGGAATATATAAATATATTAAATTTAATAATGCTTCAAATGTCTGGATAAAGAGACATGCTGACAAATGGTTTGGATCAAGAAACTCAAAGTAATTATGCATACCGACATTCCTTTGGGATATTCATTGGTCTGTATGATCATGGTAGCTCGAATCATGTAGTTTAATGGAGATTCTTGAGTTTTCATGAAGAATATTCTGCTGAAATGACAGAGATTCCAAGCCTTTATTTTGGAAATACAAAAGATAATCTTGTAGCTTTAGGACTCTGGTAGAGTAAGAATTGAGGGTCCTGTGCGTTTCACTCTTTGTGGTGGCCTACAGAATCTGACCACATCTGTAGGTCTGTCTTCAGAGAGTCCCCCTCTCCCTCACTGAGTCTATTCCCAAACTACAAAGCTTCTATCTAATCTCAAACACTCCAAATCATCTCCTGCCTCAACTCAGGGCTTATGTACTCTCTTAGAAATACCCTTCCTTGCAGCCCTGGAATAAATCCCACTTGGTCGTGGTGAATAATCTTTTTAATGTACTGTTGAATCCTATTGGCTAGTATTTTGTTGAGTATTTTCGCATCTGTGTTCATCAAGGATATTGGTCTATAGCTCTCTTTTTTGGTGGGATCCTTGTCTGGTTTTGAGATCAAGGTGATGCTGGCCTCATAAAATGAGTTTGGAAGATTTCCCTCCATTTCTATTTTTTGGAACAGTTTTAGGAGAATAGGAATTAGTTCTTCTTTAAATGTTTGGTAGAATTCCCCCGGGAAGCCATCTGGCCCTGGGCTTTTGTTTGTTTGGAGATTTTTAATGACTGTTTCAATCTCCTTACTGGTTATGGGTCTGTTCAGGCTTTCTATTTCTTCCTGGTTCAGTTGTGGTAGTTTATATGTTGCTAGGAATGCATCCATTTCTTCCAGATTGTCAAATTTGTTGGCATAGAGTTGCTCATAGTATGTTTTTATAATAGTTTGTATTTCTTTGGTGTTACTTGTGATCTCTCCTCTTTCATTCATGATTTTATTTATTTGGGTCCTTTCTCTTTTCTTTTTGATAAGTCGGGCCAGGGGTTTATCAATTTTATTAATTCTTTCAAAGAACCAGCTCCTACTTTCGCTGATTTGTTCTATTGTGTTTTTGGTTTCTATTTCATTGATTTCTGCTCTGATCTTTATGATTTCTCTTCTCCTGCTGGGCTTAGGGTTTCTTTCTTGTTCTTTCTCCAGCTCCTTTAGGTGTAGGGTTAGATTGTGTACCTGAGACCTTTCTTGTTTCTTGAGAAAGGCTTGTACCGCTATATATTTTCCTCTCAGGACTGCCTTTGTTGTGTCCCACAGATTTTGAACCGTTGTATTTTCATTATCATTTGTTTCCATGATTTTTTTCAATTCTTCTTTAATTTCCCGGTTGACCCATTCATTCTTTAGAAGGATACTGTTTAGTCTCCATGTATTTGGGTTCTTTCCAAACTTCCTTTTGTGGTTGATTTCTAGCTTTAGAGCATTGTGGTCTGAAAATATGCAGGGAATGATCCCAATCTTTTGATACCGGTTGAGTCCTGATTTAGGACCGAGGATGTGATCTATTCTGGAGAATGTTCCATGTGCACTAGAGAAGAATGTGTATTCTGTTGCTTTGGGATGAAATGTTCTGAATATATCTGCGATGTCCATCTGGTCCAGTGTGTCGTTAAAGGCCTTTATTTCCTTGCTGATCTTTTGCTTGGATGATCTGTCCATTTCAGTGAGGGGAGTGTTAAAGTCCCCTACTATTATTGTATTATTGTTGATGTGTTTCTTTGATTTTGTTATTAATTGGTTTATATAGTTGGCTGCTCCCACGTTGGGGGCATATTTAAAATTGCTAAATCTTCTTGTTGGACAGACCCTTTGAGTATGATATAGTGTCCTTCCTCATCTCTTATTATAGCCTTTTATTTACCCAGCTTATATTCCAATATATACTGTGCGCACAGGTCTAGACTAAGGGACTTGTGCAGTGCATCAGAAAAAGTCCTGCTTTCTGAAATTCAGAAAACATTCTGAACCTGCTCAATATAGTATTAAAATAAGTGACTTGAAAAAAAAAAAAAAAAAGAAATACCCTTCCTCACTGCTGGCTCTAATCCCTCCTGCGTCTGTGTGGGTTACTGTCAGTGAACACTCCCTTTCCACTCTCTTTAAAATTGTGGTGCTACCCCACCCTCATCTTCATCCCCTTCTCCTTCCCTTTCTCTTCTCTCTAGTACTGATCTCCTTTTGATATCCCATAGTTTTCTAATTCAAGTTTCTATATTGTCCTCTTTCACTAGATTAAAAGCAGTAATTTAGGCCTGTTTTGTTTTCTCTTCCAATCTGGTGCACAAAACAGTGCCCGGCACATACAAGATATTTAGCACATGTTTGCAGAATAAAAGAATAACAACACAAATTAATGAACTCATTATTTAATATAGTTCTATAATAATATTATTTAGCTTTTAGTCACTATTTTGCCTAAATATAAAATCATACTTAAGCTTTACTTTGGATATATAAGCAGACTCAAAGATCATATAAATCATAGAAATTTCAAATATTCATGGAGTCATTATAAATGTTATAAAGGAGGGGCGCCTGGGTGCCTCAGTGGGTTAACCTCTGCCTTCGGCTCAGGTCATGATTTCAGGGTCCTGGGATCAAGTCCTGTCCAGGGCTTTCTGGTCATCAGGGAGCCTGCTTCACCCCTCTCTGCCTGCCTCTCTGCCTACTTGTGATCTCTTTATCTCTCTGTCAAGTAAATAAATGAAATCTTAAAAAAAAAATGTTATAAAGGAGTCATTATAGTCTTAAATATATAATATAATCTACTAAATCTTAAGGATATGAAGATCTTATAAGGATAATACATTCTTCTTAATTTTTAAAAGCATCTTATTGATAACTGTAATAAGGTGGTTAAATATTTCTGTGTGACCTATTATTTATTTATTCTAGTTCATTATTTTCAGTTGGGGATTTTAGGCACCCTTGAGTTATTAACACAATAGGCTGTAAGGATTTCTCTGGCAACATGTTGGTAGGAGAGTACCCATTTATATAATAAAATAAAATGCTGTAATTTTTATTAACATGTCATGATTCCAGTAATGCACTAAGATGCTCATAAAAACATTAATTTTGATTTATGGCATAGATAAGGACTAGATAATAAATATGGAATGAAATAGTTGTAAATGATTTAGATCCATGGATAGCCTCTAAATTAGCCAACAACGAAGCAGGAAAAAAAAGTATAAAGACATCAGTATGATTAAGTAAATGTGGATGTCTGTTCTGTGAACTAAAACACATAAAAAGACCATAAACATGTATGCTGCATAAAAAAAGAGAGACTTTCTATAAATGCGTGGTATTTACTTTCAATAATATTGGTCATTACACAGTACAAATATGATTAACATAAATGAAAATAAAATTTTTAAAGCTGCTATTACTTTAGGTGTTGTTTTTGTTTCTTTCTTTCTTTTTGGCACAATGTTTGTGCTACATTGCAGTTCCTTAAAATATATTTATTCTTTTCGCTCTACCTTTTGAACTAGTTAAAACCCAATCATTTGTGCAATTTGCCTACAGGCTAGGAAAAGAATACATAGACTTTCTCCCTGTATTTAATGCTTTGCTGATGGCATTTATCTTCATAAGTAATATTTATCGTATTTTCATGTTTATAAAGATGTCACAAGTTACTTAAGAAGCTTTTTATTTTTGTTTATTTTTTAAAAGATTTAATTTATTTATTTGAGAGTGAGAGAGAGAGAATGAGAGAGAGCAAGCATGAGAAGGAGAAGGTCAGAGGGAGAAGCATACCCCACCCCCAGCGGGGAGCTTCTTGGGGAACTCCAACGAGGGACTCCAGGATCATGACCTGAGCTCAAGGCAGTGGTTCAAACAACTAAGCCACCCAGGTGCCCCAAGAAACTGTTTTTAATTAAAGAAAAGAATATTGTAAAATACAACCATATATACACCCCCAGATTTAGTTTAGTTGTTGGGTTTTTTGTTTTGTTTTGTTTTTTAATTTATTTGACAGTGAGAGAGAGAGAGATTGATCACAAGGTAGACTGAGAGGCAGGCAGAGGGGGTGGGGAAAGCAGACTCCCTGCTGAGCAAAAGCCCTATGCAGGGCTTGACCCCAGGACCCTGAGACCATGCATGACCTGAGCAGAGGGCAGAGGCTTAATCCCTTGAGCCACCCAGGTGCCCCCAGATTTAATTTTTTATGAACACTTTGTATTTTCTTCACATTTTAATGACTACCTAACATTTAATAATGTTTAACTTGTCCTGCACGGTTTTAGATGTTGGCTTTATTTTTAACACTATAAATAATGTTAAGATTAAAATCCTTGGACTTAGTCTAATTTGAGTTCCTCACAAAACAGAGCCCAGGAGGAAAGCCTGGATACTTGAACTTCCTATGGTAAGTGAACGCAGGAAGCAGGGGAGAGAGACAGGGAGAACAAGAGAGTTAAGGGATGGAAAAGGCAAATGAAGAGCGAATTATAGATTTAAATCCTATGGATTTAAGTCCCTGTCACTATGGAAGAACTGCGTAAATATACCCCCAGAATTGTGTCTCCTAGGACAAGCAGAAGATGATTCATTTTGTTCCCCTGCCTCTCTTACCTCCTAGCTGTCCCAGATCGTAGCTGGAGCAGCAGAGCTAAGGAGGTTTAGAAGAGGCCGGGGGCAATAAGCAAAGGCCACAGTGAGCACTTGATTTGTCAGCATCTAAGAGACCTCCTCCAGGAGCTACAGCAAAAAATGAAAGTGGACCCTGGAACAGAGGCAGGCAGGAATAACTTCTCCAGCTGGGGCGGAGAGGTAATGAGAAGCCAGGAGGATTTGGCCCTCCCATGGCCCTCCAAGCCCCTGGTCTCCACCTGGTTTGGTTATTGCAACTCCTCCCCGGGAGACCTGATGGTGGCAGGAGCGACTACTGAGAGATCCTGGACTCCCTGGCAGCCCCAGTCAGGCCAGAACCCGCGGAGCCCCCCCCCCCGGACACCTGGAATCTTAAACAGGATTGAACAAATCTGCCAGGTTCCAAGTATTCCTCCTCTACTCAGACTTTCCTATTAGTATGCAGACATGGCATTGTTTCTCCCATTTTTAGGGGGGAAAAATCCTTCTTGACTCTCCTTACAGCTATCATTGCATTTCTCTCCTTTGCAGCTAAACTGAAAGCTTTTTTTCCACTCACTGTCTCAAATTCCTCTCCCATTTTCTTTTGAAAATATTTCAGGCAGGCTTTTGCTATTAATCCACAGAAACCTCCATTGTCAAGTTCACCAATTACCTCCTTGCTGCTAAATCCAGTCTCAGACCTCATTTTATTTGACCCATTAGCAGCATTTGACACAACTGTCTCTTCTATTCCCTTGAAAAATTTCTTCATTTGACTTAAAGACTTTTTCCCCGTGCATCACTGGCTGTTCCATCTTGGGCTACTAGTGTGTTTTCTACCCATGTTTCCTAATCTTAACATTGCTGTAACTAAGGCCTCACATCTGGGTCTGCATATCTTTCCAATATATAGTTTATTTCTTGACCATCCCTTCCAGTATCCTGAATTTAAATACCATCAGCATTCTGATAATCCCTAAATTTATATTTTTAGCCAAACCTCTATGATGATTTCAAAAATCATACATTGAGCTAACAGCTCACTTGGATATCTAATAGGCATATGGAATTTGTCAAAAATGAAACTCCCGATTTCCCTCTCTTACAACAAACAAACAAACAAACAAACAACAAAATATCTCCTCTCAGTGTTTTCCACAGTTTAGTGTTTTCTCTATTCCTCAATTTTTTAGGTCATTTCCTTAACTTGTCTTCTTTCGCCTGTACCCATAAGCCCTAAGTCCATCTCAAGATGTATCATCTCTAGGTACCTTGGCCCAACTCACCTTTCACTACGATTATTGCAAATCTCAGAAGTAGAAGTTTTCCTTCTACTTCGTTTGATCCCCCCTTAAACTATTTAATGCCCAGCAATCACAGTGATCCTGAAAAAGCATTCATTAGAGTATGTTTCCTATTCTCCTCCTCCCTCCAGTGGCACCCTGTGTATTTCCAACTGAAAACCATTATCTTACATAGTGAGGCTTAGAAGGGTATAAACACAATCTTACATCCTTTCTATCCAAGCACTCACAAACTATTATCTTCCCATTTTCTTCACAGGAATCTCTAGCTTTTTCTTGAAGAAGAACTTGCAGGGTACATTCAGATCTTAAATGGTCTTTGTATTTTTTGTTCCCTCTGCCTAAAATGCCTTTTCACCGTTTACCTGCATCATTACCTTTTATTACCTTGACCCCCCTATTTAAATTGCTAAACCACTTCTTCGCTGCCATTCCATCCTCCTTCCCTTTTCTATTACTTTTCCCTAGTACCTATCACCATTTAACATACTGCATGTCACACCTATTCTCTTTTATGGTTTTCCTCTTTACTGTGACTCTCTTGAAAAAAGAAATTGCTGACCATTTTAATAACTGTTGAATTTCAGTGATAAGAATAATATCTGGAATATGTTAGATATTTAATCAATAGAGTAAATGTTGGATTAACCTACAATTTATCATTTTATTCTACACAGATTCAAAATTTATGGATAGCCCATAGGAAATATTCAACGAATATTTTTGGATTAAAGAATAAATAAAATTTGGGGTGCCTGGGTGGCTCGGTGGGTTAAGCCTCTGCCTTCAGCTCAGGTCATGATCCCAGGGTCCTGGGATGGAGCCTGTATCAGGCTCCCTCCTCAGCAGGGAACCTGCTTCCTCCTCTCTCTCTGCCTGCCTCTCTGCCTACTTGTGATCTCTCTCTGTCAAATAAATAAATAAAATCTTAAAAAAAATAGAAAAATAAAATTTATATTTTAACACATTTTTATTGGTAGATTACTATTGGCCACTCACTTTATAAATAAAAGTCATGGCTGATTTCTTTACAAATTTATACATCACTAGGAGTCTGAGTTCCTTCACTTTCTGTGACTCTCTCTCTAAATGTCTTCTACGTCTCCATATTTACTGTGGAGATATGGTGCCAACATTGATACATAGAGCAAAATTATGTTTTATGAGAAGAAAAACACCCTTCTATGACACATCTGCCATATCACTCCATGTTGTGAAAAGGATCCACAGAGCCAAAATGAAGTAATACAAATAATAAGATATTATGCACAATTTTTTTCTCA
This sequence comes from Mustela nigripes, assembly GCF_022355385.1. NCBI lineage: Eukaryota > Metazoa > Chordata > Mammalia > Carnivora > Mustelidae > Mustela > Mustela nigripes. The sequence continues at coordinate 193,415,450 of NC_081557.1, forward strand.
ATCTTCATCTCCAAGGTAAATATGGAAATGAAGAAAAATCTGACTTCATGTTCTTTAAAATTTCACTGTAAAATCATTATTGGATGCCAACAATATTCTTGTCCATGTTTTTGTAGTCTCCTTTCTCATTCTTTATATATTGAATGACTACTATGTGTTAGATACTTATGAAAAAAGAAATCACTATTAAAGTCCTTCCTAAAATTACCACTCAATTTCCTTGTAAGAGACAACAATGACAACTGGAAAATAAAAGAACTGACAGTTTATCATCCAGGGAGGATGTGAAAACATAATAGTAGACAAGAGGATATGCTATTATGGCCTTTTTAAATCAATTTCTCAACAGAATTCTATTTCATTGTTTATTAATTTACTAATATTTTAATAAAATGTGCCAAGAATCACTAATTAAATATTCGAGGTGTTTTGAATTTTCAAACATTTTCTTTAGTGTTTTAGAGCAAGACAATTTGAAGATATAGAATATCCAAAAACAAATGTTAAGCACAATTTCATCAAATGCTAAGTTGTCTCTATGGGAATATAAAAACTGTTCTTTTCATTAAGATTGCTCATTTAAAGAGTGGACCTTAAAGGATTTTTCATTGAATATTTAACTGCCTAAGCCAAATTTGTCATTACATTCAGCAAGGTGGCTGCTTAAATCTGTCTTAGAAGAACTTAGAAACTAATCAATAACAGTAAAAATAAAAACATTCTAATGATTTAGCATTTCTTCTGAGTAAAACTAATAGAAATCGGATTATTCGAACTGTGATTTTCATTAAGCTGAAAATCCACTTATTTTTTAAAGGAAGAGCTAATGCTTTCCATACAGATCATCAAACTTTAGATAGTATTATAATGCAAAAATATAATCCAAAGCATATTGAGTTTTAAATTACAGTTTGAAGGAAATTATTTCAAGATGTTTAGAAACTAATATGTTAAAATAATGAGTACCATAATATTATCAATTTACCAATCATATACTTAAATGAAAAATTCTTTTGTCTAATGTTATACATTTAGTTTGCATAAATGAATTATGCATCATCTTTGAAAATATTGAATTTTTTAAAAGTCAAACTAATAATGTCCTTTTCAAAACATATGTCCTCTCTATAATTATTAATTTATTAAAGTTAATAATGCTAAATTCCATCATATTCTGGTTTTTTTTTTTATTTTTTTTTTAAATTTTTTATTTTTGATAAACATATATTTTTATCCCCAGGGGTACAGGTCTGTGAATCACCA